>NW_017671120.1:19011-77644 GCF_001879085.1 Nicotiana attenuata
TTTTTAGATTTTCCCATTTTTACCAGCTTAAAAAGACTCTTGCTTTTGTATCATAGAGTATAGTTGTATTTAATTACCATTTTTCATCTTTTGCAATTTAATTTTATTAGTAATAGGTTATATAGATTTTTCCATATTTTTTTTTCCTTCTTTTTACCAACTTGCACAATGCACTTAAATTTTGTCTATGCATTTGGACACACTGTTCTTTTCCTCCTTTATCTTTTGACATAATAAATTACTGTCCGCTAAAGCTGCTCCAACAAGCTTTGGCACTCTGGTATCCGAAAATGAAACCAAGAAATCAAAATTTTATATTAATTTTTAGGAAAGGCGGCCAAGACAAGTGGTTGATGGTGGTAAAAGAATACATGTGTGGTGAAGGAAGAGGCGATATTGGTGAAGATTGGGTGAAGAGGGAGGTGGTGGTGAAAGAAGTAGGGGAGGGGATAAAATAGGATAGGTGCAATGAGGTGGCATGCCATGTGGCATCCACCTCAACGATATGTGAGGCCACGTGGGATAATTTTTCCATGGTGGAGGTACCTAACGACAAAGGGGTATTTATGCACTAGTTTTATGACGTCAGGGACTATTGTGGACCAATAGTATAACGGAGGGTATAAGTGAACATTTTACAATAGTATAGGAATACTTTTGACTCTTTTCCCTATAAAAAATGCATACTCCACCAAAAGTTATTACTCACTCACCCCCCCTCTATCTAAAAGACATCTCCACCGGAACTCTTCTTGTTTATTCGCTAGCCAATAGCTTCTAAGCTTCTTCGCCTTTCAATAATGCTCCATTTAAAAATTCATATGGGTATTTTAATCAAGACTATAATCATATCAATTGACGCGAAATTAATTAAGAAGGTAGCAGACCTTTTAGGCGTGGGGTACACTGCTAGATTCCAAATCTAAGGAGTCATATTGTTTTAAGTTTTGGCAAGAAAATTCCCTTCCTATCAGCTGTTATAAAGGAACCTCATCTTGGTTTGTTTCTTCTATGGCTCTTGATTATAGGCTATAATTGCGTATTTTAGTCGCTTATTACACTCTAATGTACTGCACTTTAATTGAATTTGAGCTTTAATCGCTAGTGTTTTGCACTAAATTATATATTTTATGCCTTGTAAGAGTGATTCCAAGCTATGTAGATATTATGGAATGAATTCAAGTGATTTGGAACTTTGAAGTCTGAGTAAAAGCCCAAGGAATCATGCCGGGATCGTGTTCGGCGATCAACGGATAATAGTCAAGAACGAAGCGGAGAATCGAGCGGGCATGCGGCGCATTGTCTAGTAAAATGCACATAACTTTTCTCACAGAACTTCGTTTAGGCTCCACAATATATCATTGGAAAGCTATTTGAAAGGGCTACAACTTTTCATCTTTTGCATGTTCACGAATTCCCACTATCGAGGCGTGTGGATCAGCGCGGGGCGCGCCGCGCCTGTGGAAAATTCCTGCAGCCTGTCACAATCAGCTCTCTGAACTTTCCCACAAGCACACCGCGTGGTGCGTCGCCCCATGCGGCGTGCCTGTGCAAATTTTACAAAGCCAGAGTCCTATTTCGTGCAGGAAAAGGTGTTTCGTCTGGGCCCAATCCTATTTGGTAAAAATACATGTAAAAACACTATTTTGAGCAAGGGGGACAGACTTTTGACCTAGGGAGAGCACGGAGCCGCCGTGGAGGCTAGGAATTCGACCTAAGGAGGCAAGAACACACTAGAAGCAAGGCGGAGAATTCTTCTACGAGTCTTTTCCTTCCTTCATCCTATTTCCATTATTGGTTATGAATTCTAGTATTGTAGTTATGCATACTATTATGAATAGCTACTTTGTTATCTAGGGTTTTGATGGAACCTATTGGAGGATGATTTTTCTGTTACGTTAATATAGATTTGCTGTAGTATTTTCTCTATTTGTTCAACTACATTATTATTGTGGTTGGTTGAAGAGCTCTTAATCGACTGTGCCTATTTAGTGTGTATTACTCGGGAGAGAGTGCATATTTGGGTAGTTGTTGAACAACATCACTCCTAACATATAAGGAATCAATACGAAGGGTTTAAAGGTGGGATTAGGGATAACGAAACCTTGGTGCGATCCGAATGAGCCGTACTTAATGCCAGCTAGCGTAATTCGGGAGAATATGTCTAGTAAATTGTGGTAGTTACTCAGGAGAGAATTACAACACTCAGAGCGCTCATGATCGGTAGAGAAGACTTAGGCAAATTTATAGAAAACGTAGCGGAAAGGATTCCGACAATAGGGTAAATCATAACTCTAGACCTCCTTAATCCTGTGTCTAACCCTTAGTATCTTTAGTTGTTAATTTACTATTTTACTTTGTTAGTTAATTAGTTAAATACAAGGATCTTAATATCTATAAGTTAGAAATTATTCAAGATTATTTTCTTGGTGATAATGAGCAGCTGTAGCTAAGCCTTAGTTTTCTTTGGGATTCGACTCCGGACTTGTAAACCGGATTATATTTGCAACGATCGCTTAGTCCTTTTTATAAAGCATAGTTGGGCATGAACAAATTTTGGCGCCGTTGCCGGGGAACTAACGGTGTAGCTGTAGGTGTACATATTGCTAGGTTTCAATTTTGAACTTTTATTTTATTTTTGTATTTGATTTTTTTTTAATTTTTTTTGTTTTACTTGTTGATTTGAGAACTTGGCATCTTGGAATTATGAGAGTTTTGATATTGGTAATTCTACTTTTAATGTAACGACCCGACTGGTCGTTTTGTGTTCTAGAATCCCGTTTCCCTAAATAAGACTTCCCGTACTTTCTTTTACTGATTTATGACTTGCGGGGATGGTTGGTTCGGGATTCGAAGAGTTTCAGTTGAAATCGGAACACTTGGTTCCTTAAGGTTGGCTTAAAAGGCCAAGTTTGACTTCGGTCAACATTTTGAGCGAACAACCTCGGAGTCCGGATTTAAAGGTTCCAACAGGTTCGTATGATGATTTCGAACTTGGGCGTATGCCCGGATCGGGTTTTGGATGACCCGGGAGCGTTTTGGCACCTAATAGTGAAAGCTGATTCCTTAAGGATTTCTAAGTTCTTAAATATTTGGTTTGGAGCGGGTTTTTGTGTTATCGAGGTTCGAACGGAATTTCGAGATCGGGAATAGTTCCATATTGTCATTTAAGACTTGCACGCAAAATTTGGTGTCAATCCGAGTAGCGTCGCATTGGATGTGAATTGAAGAACTTGAAGTTCATAAGTTTGATCCAATTGGTTTTAGGGGGTGATTCGTAGATTTAGCATTGTTTTGGGCGTTCCGAGGGTTCGAGCGAGTCCATTTTATGATTTCAAACTTGTCGGTATGTTCGGGCGGGGCCCCGGGGACCCCGAGCGTCAATCGGACGAGGCTCGAGTTGAGTTAGAAAACTTGGGAAAGAGCTGAAGCTACAGTTTGCTGTCATAACCGCACCTGCGGTTGAACAGCTGCAGGTGCGAGACCGCAGAAGCGGTCAACCCATCGCAGATGCAGCCCCAGGGAGGGAGCCCAGAAACCGCAGAAGCGACTCCTTTTTCGCAGGAGCGGGATCGCAGAAGCGACCCGGACCGCAGATGCGGACCCCAGCCAGCCCAAGCAAAGTCCACAGATGCGGACACTTCCTCGCAGAGCGAGACCGCAAGTGCGGAAATCGCTGAAGGCAGTGCCTTCATTTAATACGGGAATATGTTATGTTTGACACATTTCACTCATTGTTTGGGCGATTTGGGAGCTTCCAAGAGGGGATTTCAACCTAACAATTGTGAGGTAAGTTACTCCTACTTAATGTGAGTTTAATACTTGGTTTTTGGGCAGATTAACACCTAAAATTTGTAGAAATCATGGGATTAGAGTAAAACCTAGGGTTTTGATAAAAACAAGATTTTACCACGAAATTTATTATGGAATGAAGTAAAAATCATATATTCTTAATCCTTAGGTTATGGGTAACAATTTCCCTCGAGAATTTCCGGAATCCGGGCACGTGGGCCCGGGGATGGATTTTAGCAAACTTGTGTTTAGGGTTGGGAAATTGCTTTAATAGTTAGAATATGAACTCTTGAGCTTGTATTGACTAGTTCTTACCCCGTTTGATTAGTTTTGGATCGTTCGACTCCGAATCGAGGGTTTGAGCGTGTTCTTGATATTGGAAGTAAGCTTTGGAGCAAGGTGAGTCTCCTTTCTAACCTCGTAAGAGGGAAATAAACCCCTAGGTGAATTAAATAAATGTATGTGATTGTCTGTGGGGGGCTACGTACGTACGTGGTGACGAGAGTCCGTGCGTAGCTACTATTGTGCTAATTGTCCGGGTATTTTAGGACCCGTATCATGCCATACTTGCTATTGCTTACATTCTTGCTTGCTACTGAGATCACTTAGGACTTGGTAGGGATTGAAATAAATATAAATGAATGAATGTACGCTCCTTACTTGAGAACTTGTATGAAATTATTTGACTATAAATGCGCCTTTATGTGCCTTCTTGATAATAATTGCTATATGTGGATCGGGCCGATCGCCTCGTTAGAAATAGATGCATCTATGGTTCGCACCATTTGACCCTCTGGAAGTGCACAGTTATTATTATGTTGGATCGGGCCGTACGACCTCAGCATAATGTGCGCATGCTATTTATGTGGAATTCACCATGATTTACTCTGTTTAAATGCCTTAAAATGTAAGTTATTGCATGACGCGACTGAATTCGATATATATATATATATATATATATATATATATATATATATATATATATATATTGTTGATCCTTGTCCGGAATCTATCATTTTCTACATGCCATCCATGCTTAGTGTAAACCTTATATATTATTGATATTGACCTTAGTAAGTGTCAAGCCGACCCCTCATCACTACTTCTTCGAGGTTAGACTGGATACTTGCTGGGTACATGTTGTTTATGTACTCATACTACGCTTCTGTACTTAAATGTACAGGATCTGAGGCAAGTGCATCTAGCTACCAGTCCGGCGCACGTTCCTGATTTGATCGAGATTCCACAATGAGTTGCCCCTCTGATCCATTCAGCAGCATACCGGAGTCTCTTCTTTTGTTATTACTGTCTATCATGTTTCAGACAGTAGGATAGCTACATTCTTTTGTATATTCTACTAGTTGCCCTAGTACTTGTGATACTAGTTTCTGACACACACATTACTAGACTGTCATTTTGGGTTGTATTTATTTTGTTATGAAATTGTCAATTATAGACTGTTTTGAATATAAGTTAAAGGAAATGTTAGGAACGTTTAATACACTAATTGAAAAACTCGCTAGTTGTTAGGATTGGCTTGCCTAACCACAGTGTTGGGCACCATCACGAACTAGTGTGGACTTTGGGCCGTGACAACATGGTATCAGAGCACTGGGTTCACGTAAGTCTCACAAGTCATGGGCAAACCTAATAGAGTCTTGCGGATCGGTACGGAGACGTCTGTATTTATCTTCGAGAGACTATAGGGTGTTAGGAAACTACTCTTTATTCATCTCCTATCGTGCAGCTGATGGTATACTAAATTTCCTTCTTCTATTCTCTCATAGATGGTGAGGACGCGCACAACAGACGTTCCATACCCGGGAGGAGCTGCTCCCTCTGTTTTTTAGAGGCCGAGGCAGAGGCCAGGGGAGGGCACCGGCCTGAGGTAGGGGACGGGGGCGTCCCAGAGCTGTCCCAGTTGCACCACCGGCGGATCCTGCGGGGGATCCTATCATTGAGGAGCAGGGCGAGGTGCCCGCAGTGAGCCTACCCCGACGGACTTTATGACAACACCGGGTTTCTAGGAGGTCATGGGTCGTATGATGCGGTTCATGGATACCATGACTCAGGCTGGTTTTTTTCCAGCAGACCCAGCTACATCTCAGACGGGAAGGGGAGCACAGACCCCTACTGCTCAGGCTCCTAGTCATGCAGCTGCACTGTATCAGACTCCGGGTGCACTACCCGCGGATGGGGCTTAGCCAGTTTCTGCAGTGATACCCGAGCCTAAACTGGCTGCGGACGGTGATCCGCAGAAGTTGTTGGACCGATGCACTAGGCTACACCCTCCTATCTTCGAAGGCGAGCGTCATGAGGATGCCCAGGATTTCATTAATAGGTGTAGGGACAGACTGCACAACATGAGGATATTGGAGTCTCATGGGGTTGACTTCACTGTATTCCAGCTGGAGGGCAGGGCCCGTAGATGGTGGCAGTCCTATGTTCTTGGAAGACCAACGGGTTCTCCTCCCATTACTTAGGGTCACACAGCTATTCCTGGATAGGTATATTCCACCCTCTGACAGGGAAGAGCTGCGGTATCAGTTTGAGCAGCTTGAGCAGGGTCAGATGTCGTTGACCGACTATGAGATGAGGTTTTCTAAGTTGTCCCGCCATGCACTGATGATACTTCCTACTGACGCAGAGAGGGTGTAGAGGTTCGTTGCAGAGTTGCATTCTGGTATTAGGGACAACATGGCCCGAGAGGTAGAGATGTGGACTCCTTATCAGCTAGTGGTGGAGATTTCTCGGAGGATTGAGGGCTACCGTCTGAGAGGTAGGGAGCAGATGCAGCAGGACAAGATGGCTAGATTCTCTGGAGAGTTCAGAGGTGCCCCGGCTAGGGGCAGAGGTCAGCTTAGGAGGGGTCAGCCTAGCAGGCCCCCATATTCAGCACCGCCACCTCCTCGAGGTGCTCCAGCGCGCCCCTATTTCAGCGCCATTCCAGAGAGTTCTTACCGCCCGCCCGCCGGCTATCCAGGGTTCTTCCAGTGGGTATTCAAGTTCCCAGGGTTCTTCTGGTTCCTACTTCAGTGCCATGCCGGAGAGTTCATATCGCCCACCGGCTATTCAGGCTTCTTCTAGTGGATCTACAGGCCATCAGGGCCAGACATCAAGGCAGCAGTTCACCGCACCGCGGGGTTATTTCGATTGCGTAGATCTGGGTCACATGAGGAAATACTGCCCCAAGCTTCGGGGCAAGGCAGCGCAGCAGGGTCAGCAGCCCATGATCACAGCACCGGCGGTCCAGCCGCCCAGAGGCGGAGGGCAGACTGGTAGGGGCTGTCCTAGAGGTAGAGGCCAGGCGGGGAGAGGTCAGCCAGCTACTGCTCAGTCAGGTGGAGGCCAGCCAGCCGGTGCTCCAGCCAGATTCTATGCTATCCCGGCTAGATCAGATGCATTGGCCTCAGATGCCGTTATCACAAGTATTATTTTCGTCTGCGGTAGCGACGCTTCAGTGCTATTTGATCCAGGGTCTACCTATTTATATGTGTCATCTCTGTTTGCTCATTTCCTGGATATTCCTCGTGAGTCCCTGGGTACTCCTGTTCATGTGTTCACTCCTGTGGGCGATTCTGTGGTTGTGAATCGGATCTACCGGTCCTGTGTGGTCACATTTTGTGGTTTCGAGACTAGAGCAGAACTCCTGTTGCTTGATATGAATAACTTTGAGGTCATCCTGGGTATGGATTGGTTATCCCCATACCACGCTGTCCTAGATTGCCATGCCAAGACTGTTACTTTAGGGATGCCAGAGTTGCTAAGGTTGGAATGGAAGGGTTCCTCAGTTAGTGCCTCTAGTCGGGTTATCTCATTTCCGAAGGCTCGACATATGGTCGAGAAGGGTTGTTTGGCTTATCTAGCTTATGTTCGGGACACCACCGCAGAGTCTCCGACGATCGATTCAGTTCCAGTAGTTCGGCAGTTCGCCGATGTGTTTCCTTCTGACCTTCCTCGCATGCCACCAGATTGTGATATTGATTTATGCATTGATTTGGCCGCAAGTACCTAGCCTATATCTATCCCACCATATCGTATGGGTCTGAAAGAGTTGAAGGAGCAGCTTGAGGAGTTACTAGCAAAAGGGTTTGTTAGACTGAGTGTATCACCTTGGGGTGCACCAGTGTTATTTGTGAAGAAGAAGGATTTGACCATGCGGATGTGCATTGACTACCGCCAGTTGAACAAGGTTACTATCAAGAACAAGTACCCGTTGCCGCGCATTGATGATTTGTTCGACCAGTTGCAGGGTGCTAGGGTGTTTTCTAAGATCGATTTGAGATCAGGGTATCATCAGCTGAGGATTCGGGACTCAGATGTCCCGAAGACTGCCTTTCGTACTAGATATGGCCATTATGAGTTCCTGGTGATGTCCTTCGGCTTGACTAATGCTATAATGGATCTTTACGAGCATAAAAAGGAGTCCAAGGAAGAGGTAGATGAGCCTTATATTTTAAAATTCTCAAGGTCGTCTAGGCAAGGTGAAACTCCTCGGTCGAGAGCCAAAAAGTGCATTAGACTTTATCTAATTTTTGGATCGCAAGAATTTGTACCGCCCCAAGAGTATAATCATAAGCTTGAAGCAAAACTTGGGGTCCAATTCATAAGTTCAAAGTCGAGGCAGAAAGTGATTCGCGTCGTGCTGCGACGTTAGATAAAGCGCTTGTTGGGAGGCAACCCAGCTTTACTGCTTTCTTTTCTTCTTTTTTTCTCTCTTTTTTTTAAATTGTATTATTTTTGTAGTGTCGACTTTTTATTTCTAGGAGCATGGAAAGCAAAGCTATTGGAAAGATGCAACAGCAAACCAGATGGTTGGAACTAAGTGTGAGAGACCCGCACGAAGGACCAAGCCTGGGAGAAGACTGAGTACCCCATGAGCTGCTAGTGCTTCGGTCTTTGGCCTACAGGAGTTTCTTTTACCCTCTTATTAGTTATAGTGTGCATTGGGGAGAATGCACAATTTTAAGTGTGGGGTGAGGAGATTGTCTGGGTGACTTTCTATGCTATCTTAATTGTGTTAGTTTAATTAATTAATTAATTTTTTTCTTGAGGAATTTAAGTCTAAAAAAAAGATTTACTTTTGTATGTAGTGTATTAAATCCCCCTTGGTTTTTCTTTGTGCCGCGGTTCTTTTTCAAGGATTTTGTTTGAACCGGGTGTAGTTAGTTTTATTTTTTTAGGAGTAGGAGCCAATGTGAGATGAATTGAATTGAAGCAATATCTCTTGACTTTGTTATGCCTTGAGAATAGTGAGTACTTTGGCTGTGACGCTTAGGCTCAGTTTTTGACTTTTGTAGAAGTACCTTAAATTGTATGATCTTAGCTTTGCTTAACTGCTTAAACTAGAGTGTCTTGATAAAAACCAATCCTGAATGAGTTATGTGCCATGTGTGTGTAAGGTTTTGTGTTATTCTGTGCGTGCATTTGATACTAGAACTTGCCCCGTGTGTTTACAAAGCGAAATAGTAGTTTTGTTCAGTCTTGAAAGTGATATAGGCGTTTCTTTGTTGAACTATATATATATATATATATATATATATATATATATATATATATATATTTTATCCGCCTAATTGTTATGTATCATAGTTAACCCCTTTGAGCCTGCAATCCTGTTTCTTTTGCAACCACATTACAAGCCTTACCCAATTCTTTGAATTAACCTTCTATTTGAACCTTTTCACCTCTCATGAGCACTTGAATTGTTATGAACGTTGTAAAAGTTAAAGTGTGGGGTGGTTGGTTTGGCTTTTGAGTGGAACTAATGAAATAAGAAGAAAGGTGCACTGTTTTGAAAAAATAGAAGCCACTTGAATTGAAAAAGAAAAAAAATTAGTTGTATTGTTGTGAAAAATAATTCTTGATGGTGGTGGCTAGTGATATACTTGTGCTTAAAGAAGTATGGGGTAATATACATGATGTGAAGGTGGAGTTTGGTTTGACATAAGTATGGGGTTTGAATGTTAAACTATATGTATTAAAGTTCTTAGGGAGGTATAGTCACTCTTATAACTAAATGTATCCTACCCGTCCCGCAGCCTACATTACAACCAAATAAAGTCCTGCTTGATCCTAGACTGAATGAGCTTGATTAGTAGAGTAGTGCACTACGGGCAAGCCTATGGTGCATCTTTTGTGGCATATGAATGTCGTTTCTGAGAGTGAGTGAATTCTTTCTATCTTGAGTTCCTAGTTGTTCTTAACTTTTATATTGTGTGGAACTACTCTCTTTGTTGTGTGAGGGCACTTGATTCATGAAGGAAAGGTAATTTCAGTGACCTCTATGTTAGAGTAAGTGGGTGAATTGTGAATAATACGTGGTACTTGTGAGTCAAATCTTGAGGTGAAGATGTTACGCTTTTGTGCTTAGTCTATTTTAAATATTCTTGGTGTGGTGAGTTAGGAGAATTATTTTATAAGGTCGTTCTATATAAAGTGTAGTTTGATTGCTCGAGGACGAGCAATGGTTTAAGTATGGGGTGTTGATGATAGGCTATAATTGTTTATTTTAGTCGCTTATAACACTCTAATGTACTGCACTTTAATTGAGTTTGAGCTTTAATCGCTAGTATTTTGCACTAAGTTGTGAATTATATGCCTTGTAAGACTTCCAATCTATGTAGATATTATGGAATGAATTCAAGTGATCTGGAGCTTTGAATTATGAGTAAAAGCCCAAGGAATCAAGCCGGGATCGTGTTCGGGGATCAACGGATGATAGTCAAGAATGAAACGGAGAATCGAGCGGGCATACGGCGCATTATCTAGTAAAATACACATAACTTTTTTCTCAGAGCTCCGTTTGGGCTCCACAATATATCCTTGGAAAGCTATTTGAAAGGGCTAAAACTTTCGTCTTTTGCATTTTTGCGAATTCCCACAGTCAAGGTGCATGGAGCGGCGCGGGGCGCGCCGCGCCTGTGGAAATTCCTGCAGCCTGTCAGAATCAGCTCTCTGAACTTCCCCACAAGCACACCGCGTGGCACGTCGCCCCATGCGGCGCGCCTGTGTAAATTTTACAGAGCCAGAGTCCTATTTCGTGTAGGAAAAGGTGTATCGTCTGGGTCCGACCTTATTTGGTATAAATACATGTAAAAATGCTATTTTGAGCAAGAGGGGACAGACTTTTGACACACTTTAGACCTAGAGAGAGCACGGAGCCACCGTGGAGGCCGGGGATTCGACCTAAGGAGGCAAGAACACACTAGGAGAAAGGCGGAGAATTCTTCTACGAGTTTTTCCCTTCCTTCTTCCTATTTCCATTATTAGTTATGAATTATAATATTGTAGTTATGCATACTATTATGAATAGCTAGTTTGTTATCTAGGGTTTTGATGGAACCTATTGGAGGATGATTTTCCTGTTACGTTAATATAGATTTGCTATAGTATTTTCTCTATTTGTTCAACTACGTTATTATTGTGGTTAGTTGAAGAGCCCTCAATCGACTGTGCCTATTAGTGTGTATTACTCGGGAGAGAGTGCATAATTAGGTAGTTGTTGAACAACATCACTCCTAACATATATGAGGGATCTATACGGAGGGTTTAAAGGTGGAATTAGGAATAAAGAAACCTTAGTGCGATCCGAATGAGTCGTACTTAATGTCAGCTAGCGTAATTCGGAAGAATATGTCTAGTAAATTGTGGTAGTTACTCGGGAGAGAATTACAACACTCAGAGCGCTCATGATCGGTAGAGAAGACTTAGGCAAATTTATAAAAAACGTAGCGGAAAGGATTCCGACAATAGGGGAAATCGTAACTCTAGACCTCCTTAATCCTGTGTCTAACCCTTATTATCTTTAGCTGTTAATTTACTATTTTAATTTGTTATTTAATTAGTTAAACACAAGAATCTTAATATCTATAAGTTAGGAATTGTTCAAGCTTGTCTTCTTGGTGATAGTGAAGAGTTGTAGCTAAGCCTTAGTTCTCTGTGGGATTCGACTCCGGACTTGTAAACCAGATTATATTTGCAACGACCGTTTAGTCCTTTTATAAGGCATAGTTGGGCGTGATCAGTTCTCTCCAGAAGTATTATATGATCATTGTTGGTCGTCGCCTTTTGTAATGTATACAAAAGATTGGTGGTGCTACGGTGGTTCTCGAGTAAGGGACAATATTAAATTTTTAGGTGTTTTATGTGGTATCTGAAATGGGTGCTATTAAACTCTATTTTCAAAATTCCAGATCTGATTTTTATATGTGTTTGAAGACCCACCATTGTTGAGCTTGAAGCTATTTAATATGAATTATTAACGTGAAGATTTTGTTGTTTGATTGAAAGTGGGTGTTACAAATTGTTGTTTTAGATGACGTTCTCATGGTGGAGTATTTTGCAGTAAAATTTTAAATTTGGGTTAAAGCTGAGTTGATGTGGAGAAGAACAATTTGTACTGCAAACCAAAATGGTATATAATATACTATATAATGTAGAATATACTATTAAAATTTGGTCCTTTTTGAATTTTTTGAAATTTTTATTGAGTTCTTTTTCAACATTTCAACGGAGTTCTCGTGTTTTTTCAATTTTTTTCTTAAACCAAAATATTTAGTTTGAAATATTTGATTGGAGGTTGTGGCTAAAGTTTGAGTTAATTTGGTGAAAATTCTTTAGTAGATTTTTAAAATTGAGTTGAACTAGCGAAGAAGGCTAATTTGTACAATATACCAACATAACATATTAAATACTATTTTGGTATATAATATTTAAAATGTATAATTTATTGCATTGAACTGGCGAAGAAGAATTTGTACTATATACCAAAATGATATACTATATACCATTTTGGGATATAGTTCATTCCAACAGTATACTGTTACAGTATACTATTACAATTTGGTCCTTTTAGAATTTTTTGAAATTTTCATTAAGTTCTTTTTCAACTTTTCAATTGAGTTCTCATATTTTTTTAATTTTTGGTTAAACCAAATATTTAGTTTGAAATATTTGATTGGGGGTTGTGGCTAATGTTTGAGTCAATTTGGTGGAAATTCTGGAGTATATTTTTTACATTTAGGTTGAAATGATGTTGAAATGGCGAAGAAGATTAATTTGTACTATATATCAAAATAACATACTTATATACCATTGTCATGATCCAAAATCCATTAATGGTCGTGATGGCGCCGGACATCTCGGNAATTAGGGATTGAGAGATAGAGAGAGACGTAGAGAGAATTCTCAATTGTTTGCAACAACACCCAATTCAAACAAATAATATTTTTTTAAAACCCAAACTCGAATTCAAAGCTTCAATGCTTTTTAATGGCTGTCAATGGCGGAATCGCCGCTCTCTTTTTCTTTGCTCTACATTACTGGAATTAGGGATTGAGAGATAGAGAGAGATGTAGAGAGAGAGAGAGAGAGAGAGAGAGAGAGAGAGAGATAATAAGGATGGGAAATAATTGATTCCTAATATAAAGGGATACTCATTTAATTCCTAAAGTGTATATAATTGGTAAATTTGTATATAGGATATAATTAAATTGAAACTTGAGTAGGGAGGGTAATAAAGTTTCCAATAGTGTATAGGTATGTAAAAATTCCTTTTTAATATATTGTAAAGTGAATGTTTGGACCTTTTCAAATACAACATGAATGGTCTAAAATTAAAGAAAGAAATTGCCTCATGCATGCCTTTGAATTACATTGACCTTCGCTGGATATTGAAACCAAAAACTGGTCCATATTGACATAAGTACATCATATGTCTCCGTTGCTAATACCCATAATATATAGGAAATATTTGCATCTTCAAGCACATTACAGGAACGCCTTAATTCATTATTAGTACCAGCTTAGTCCCAGCTTCATAGTCCAACCTTTGCTATTCCAAAGCAGTAGAGAGGGAAAAGTTTTGATGTATCTTCAAAAGCAAGTAAACACAAATAGTACAAAATATTACATGCAGTGGACATCATTCACATGGTCCTAAATTAAAAGGTGGCATAAACCTTAAATATAATCGACTACTCATAAATATCAGAAAAATTCACACAGAAACTATTTCAACATTTATAATAAATATGATAAGTTAAAGTTCATCAGAAGCCACGGAGTTCAATGGTAACTCAAATAGAGAAAAACACAAATATTCCCCTTGAAAAAGAAAAGCTAAAGGCGAAATACATAAATGGCCCCTCCAAGTTGTCCAAAACGGTCATTTGAACACCTCAACCGAGGCCATTTCCAGCTAGACACTTTCTTTATTCACAAAAGAAGATCAACTAAACACCCGGCCATGTCAGCCCCCATTGCGTGAAATGCACTCTCTCGGATGCGAGTTTCCTACCAAAAAATAGGTTTTTTCTTTTTTTTGTCCTAAAATAATGCGGACCCACCTAATTTCACACCTTCTCCTCCAATTCTATTCTCCACCATTCACACCCTACTCCACCCTAAACTGCCTCTACCTCCATTACCAANGGGCGAATATATGAAATAAACATGTATAAAGCACATAGTACCATCCCCCTTCTTCTTAATTTTACTCAAGTTTTCAGCTAGCAAGTCCCCTCTGTAACCGGAGCATATATGTACAATTATAGTGATTTCCGTCAAGGAAATTATCAGGATTCAATTCAGGGGAAAATCCCTCATATACACCGGCTTTTGGCCAAGTGTTACGCACGATTCCATGAGTATAATACATATATATATATATAGAGAGAGAGAGAGAGAGAGAGAGAGAGAGAGAGAGAGAGAGAGAGAGAGANGAGAGAGAGAGAGAGAGAGAGAGAGAGAATGCCGAGGCGCACGACCCGATCCAACATAAAGGTAAACTGTGCACTGCCGAGGGTCGAAAGGCGCGAACCATAGATGCATCTATTTTCCCCGCTCGCGAATCATACATGCGACGCGGTCAAACATAAATTTAATGAATTACCCCGCTTGCGAACCATACCTGCGACGCGGTCAAATATAAATTTAATATTTAAGTCATATCTCTTTCTTGATTCTTTTTCGAAATAATGGAAATTCATCTTGAAACTTTTTGAGTAAATTACCCTGCTCGCGGAACATACTGACGACGCGGTTACCCATAGATTTCTTAATCTATTATAAGATTTCTCAATTCTTTTCGAAAATACTAAGTTTAATGAAAATGCTGTAAGTCTTAAATTCCTCAATTTAAATTCCTTTCAGCACATTTATTACGCAACCACAATCTTATTTCTTCTCAAGGCAAACAATAAACATAATTCAACAACAATATCAACAAGGCATGATGTAGCCTAAAACTACCCGGACATAGGCATAATAGTAGCTACGCACGGACTCTCGTCACCTCGTACGTACGTAGCCCCCACAAATAGAAGCACATAACCAATTAATTCACCTATGGGGACAATTCTCTCTTACAAGGTTGAAAGGAGACTCACCTCGCTCCGAAGTTCCATAACCGGCATTCCACGCCCTTCCGAAGACTCAAACCGATGCACAACACTCCAAAACTAGCCAATTATTATACAAATCCATTAATATACGCTAGAATACTCATTAAAATCCAATTACAACAATTTCTAACCTCGATCGAAAAGTCGGTAAAAATCACCCTCGGGCCCACGTACCCGGATTCCGAAATTCTTCGAAGATAAACTTTACCCATAACCTCACGAACTCAAATATATAATTTACTCTCAATTTCATGTCCAAAATCGTGGTCAAAATCCAAGAATACCAAATTTTTAGGTTTTCCTCAAAATCCCAACTTTCTACTAATTTCTATGCTAAAATATATACATAATCAATGTATTTAACTCAAACTAGTATAAACCACTTACCTCATGCTTGGTGGTGAAAATGGCATCTCAAAGTTGCTCCAAAATCGGATCCCATGGAAGAAATGGGGTTGAAATGAGCCAAACCTCTGATTTAAAGAACCTCACTGCCTCCAGCATTTCCGCACCTGCGGTCACTTGACTGCTTCTGCGGTTCCGCAGGTGCGGCCCCACTACCGCTCCTGCGGTTTCTCACCAGGCTGCCCTTTTTGCTTCTGCGCCTCAACTATCGCAGGTGCGGTCCCGCTTCTACGGCTTTATGACCGCTTCTGCCGTCTCTTCACTTCTAGCCCAACAACGCATCTGCGTCCCTCATGGCCGCTTCTGCGGCTCCGAACCTGCGGCCCAAGCCTCGCAGGTGCGGTTACACCGGAAGGCAACTATTTTACTCCTTCTTCAAATTCCAAAATTGATCCGTTAACCATACGGGACCCACCGGAGGCCCCCGGGACCCCGTCCAGTCACACCAACAAGTCCCATAACATAACGCGGAACTAGTCGTGGCTCTAAATCACATCAAACAACGCTAAAATCACAAATCACACTCCATTTCAAAATTGATGAACTTTAGAACGTCGAACTTCTTCATTCGATGCCGAAACCTATCAAATCACCTTTGATTGACCTCAAATTTCGCACACAAGTCATATTCGACATTACGGACCTACTCCAACCTCCGGAATCATAATCCGACCCCGACATCAAAAAGTTCACTCCCGGTCAAACTTCTCAAAAACCTTCAAATTTCTAACTTTAGCCAAATGACTCCAAAATGACCTACGGACCTCCAAATCCACTTCTGATCGCGCTCCCAATATCAGAATCACCATACAGAGCAATTCCCAGACTCGAAATCCCAAACGGACATCGGTAACACTGAAATACACTTCAACCCAAACTTATGAAATTCTTCCAAAATGCTAACTTACACAATAGACGCCGAAACGCTCACGGGTCATCCAAAACCCGATCCGGACATACGTCTAAGTCCAAAATCATCATACGAACCTGTTTGAACCTTCAAATACTGATTCCGAGGTTGTTTACTCAAAAATTCAATCTTAGTAAATTCTTCCAACTTAAAGCTTCCGAAATGAGAAATCTCTTTCCAAATCAGCTTCGAATTTCCCGGAATTCAATTCCGACCATGCGTACAAGTCGTAATACCTGAAGTGAAGTTGCTCATGGCCTCAAACTGCCGAACGACGCGCTAGAGCTCAAAACGACCGGTCGGGTCGTTACAACCATTTTGGTATATAATATTTTGATTCACTAGTGTATAATTTATTGCAACAGTATACTATTACAGTATATGATATAATGTAACAATATAGTTAAATTTTGTATTTTTTTTAGTGTTCAAAAAAAAAAATCAATGGGTCCTTTTTTAATTTCCTAACACAGTTCTCGATATCATATTCCAGTCAATATATGATATATAGCATTTGGGTATCATAGTATACTGTAGTAATATACTTCAATTGCTACTAATATAATTTTTTTGATATACTATATGCTAAAGTAAGTTATTATCTAATAATTAATATATAAAAAATACAAATAAATAAAAATAATAAAAATAACTGAGCCAAAAATATGTGCGTAATTGGATTATAAAAAAAGTAAATTAAAAATAATTTAAAACAATGATAAATAAGAATTAAAAAATAAAAAAAATGAAAGCAAAAAAGAGAAGAGAAAATAGTTATAATGTATGAGTTGTTCTACTAATTAAATTATAAAAAATACATTGTATCAATTATATTTAAAAAAAAGGTGAACAAATATATTTACTTTAGTTATCTTCTCATATTGTATAAAAAATAATAATAATAAAAAGAGCACAAAAATTAATGAAACTAGATTATGAAGAGAAAAAGAAAAAAAGGAGTTAAATGAAATTAGAAAATGAACAACAAATAAAGAAAAAAATAAAAGGAAAAAAAATAAAAATAAAAATAAAGGAGTCAAATTGAGTGTGAATTAAATTATAGTAATAATAATAATTATTATTATATTATTATTATTATGATTATTAATAATAATAATATGATTTGGGCAAAAAATATATGAATAGAAAAGAAGAAAAAAGAAAAAAATAAGAAGAAAACGAGAAAAAAGAAAAGGAGAAAAGAAAGAACAGTAGGAAAAAAGAAAAGAAGTGAGAAATAAAAAAGGAAAAGAGGAAACTATTCACAAATATTAACATGGATAGGAAATGTAATTAATTTGATAGGTAGAAAAATAAATGGGTGGACAAAGATAAATAGTTTTGTTTTTAGGGATAATTTTTTACATTCTCCCATAAAATAAACCATAAGATTAACTATAGGGTTACCAGCCAAAATGAAACTTGAAAATAGCCGGCCAAAACCCAATTTCTCATTTCAAAGATTTGTAAAAGTTTCCAAATATGAAAACTGATGAATCTAACTTTTGAATATGAAACCACCAAGAAAATTAAATAATTGAGAAAGAAAAATAGAAACTAAGCAAAAGTAGGCAAGAATGACGATGGTTAAACATATTTGCAAAACACCATTTGGCACCTAAGTATGTCCATTTTTATGTTTGTGTCGAAGGGTATTAGCTATCAAATGTTCTATCCGACTACTATATAGTCATAGAATTTCTACTAGAATCTAAACTTAAGTACTTCATTTCTAATTCTAGTAGGAGCTCTAACACTACAAACACATGCAATATCTGTGGCTGTAGTTTCACTATTTCTATGCACTTTCTCAAAGATTTTCATATTTTTTTCAATCCAAATACTGTGAAATTCTGTGTATATCAGCTTGTAGATCTGTGCAGCTTGAGACTTCCCCTTGGATCTGTTTATAATCTCTTGCTAATGTTGGTGTCATCCCCTTGCATTAGTAGGTCGACTTTGTGCCCATTGAAGCACTATATGCCACACTCTTTTGGAGAAAGATGTTCTTTAGTTTCATCAGAGCTTTGATATAGCAAGCATTGAGCATTTATCTCTAATCCCCATTTGGCTTACCTCTTTTAGCAGTCAGTAATATGCCATGCATCTGTATCCACAAAGTAAATCTAGCTTTTAGTCGAGGAGAACATCATGCATTTCCATGGTACTCTAGGATCATCCCCCAGCAGGTGTGTGTGTATATTTGCCTTGTGATATCTTTCCAGCTTTAAAATTGCAATGAAGTTCTTCTAGTGTAGACCTTGCTTCCATAATCTTCCTGATAATCCAACAAGCCTGTTTGGGTATTTCCCCAGAGTTCATTGGCTGGCCTTTGATATAATATGTGTGAATCCACAGTTTATCCTGTTTATGCCCAGCAAGTTTGCAGCTTTATTTTAAATATGTAGGTTTGTCAGGTTGAGTCCATCAGCACTTTTTGGGGCACACATTTTACCCAGTCAACTAGAGCTTTCTTGGCGATGGTATTAATGCCTGACCATAGGTAGCTTCTGCAATATGCATCAACAATTTTTAACACATTAGCCGGTAACTCAAAAAATTGGACCCGGTAATTAAGCTTGCACACCAAACAACATAAGTTGAGTTCTTCCTGCATATGATAGAGTTTTGACTGTCCAGGATGAGATCTTTGCCATTATCTTCTCAATAAGAGGTTGCCATTGTAATAGAGAGAGTTTCTTAGTCGATAATAAAACCCCAAGGTATTTAAATGGTAGTTCACCACTAGAAAAGCCAAGCTCATGTTGAATTCTTTCTCTGTCGGCTCTAGCTACTCCACCAAAGTACACTAAGCTCTTACCTAAATTGGCTTTTAAATCTAAAGCTACGGAGAATTGAGTGAAGCAGTGGTGCAAAAAGCAAGAGATTGTCTGCAAAACACAAGTGTGTGATTGCTAATTTTGAGCATTTAGGATGGCAGTGGAAATCTGCTATCTCTGTCGGTCCTCTCATGCTCCAACTCAAGTATTCCAAAGAGGAAAAAAGACCTTGCATGAGGCCTTAGCAGCATTGAAAGGTTCAGATGATTCCTCATTGATCGAGATACTACAATTGACTGGTTGCACACACTCTAGGACCCATGTGATGAATTGCTTTGGTAATCCCAGTTCCACCATAGCATGTTCCAAGTATGTCCACTCTACGTAATCATAAGCTTTTTGTAAATCAATTTTAATCATGCACCAAAGTACTTTTATATTTTTGTTCTTTCATTTTGACAAGTCAATATTTTTTTAACTTATATATTTTCTGATTTTAAGATACTGTTTTATTGACAATTCTAAAAAATAAATGAAGCATATCATTGTTTAAATTTTGTGTTTTATGCTTTATATTGAAATTTGAAAATATTTAGGAGTCAGTTTTTATTCTTTTTAATTTATAAAATTCGTTTCAATATAAAATTTGTTGTTAGATTAGGGACAAAGTATCATGTATGACGAAAAAAATCACATGAGGATATCTCAATATATCATAGATTTGTCAATTCGTTCAATTTTTCTAAGCATACATTGACTTATGAGTTACGACAAAGTTTATTACAATAATAAAAAATTGTGTAGATTCGATTTGTATTTTACATGCCAAGAAAAAATTAACGAAGTCGTTATAACTAAAGGGATAAAAAACAATCTATCATTAATAGTTAATATGATCTTGTTCTCCCATAAAACATGACCCGAATCATGAATATCTTAGTGAGATATTTAGCAAAATACGAAAACTCTATGCAATGACCGTATATAATATTTAAATAATCAGATCACTTAAGATAATTATAAATAAATCTTTATGATATACATTAATTGGTAATATAACAAAATAATAGTACATAACTAAATAACATGTTATAATAGGCTAAATTACATAGATATTCGTGTAAGAAACTTTATAAATGGTCGGGCTAGATCCAGATTGTCACAACCCATTTCCGAAAATAGATCGTGATGGCGCCCAACACCATTATCGGGCAAGCCAATGCGGAAAATGTAATTTAGTTCTCAGTTTTATTTTTACCCAAAGTAAGTATAGGAATTCATAAAGCTCAAGTCAAATCAGAAATGAACAATAATATGCCAAAAATAGTTATACAACCCCAAAATGATAGTCTACTAACGTGTGTGCCAAGACCCGGTGTCATAAGTAATGGGCAACTAGTAGAATGTACAAAATAAATAAACTATCCTACTATCTGAGATAGTGTCACGACCCCAAATACCGGTCGTGATGGCGCCTATCACATTACTAGGCAAGCCAGACCAACTATCAAACCATAACCCATTTTCATTTAATAAGTCATTTGCTGACACGACTTAATTACCAATTATCATAATAAGTGTTTAAAACAACAAGAAAGATATGCGGAAATCAACAAGACATAGAAGCTACACAGCCCACACTGATCTGGTGTCACGAGTCTAGAGCCTCTAATACAAGTTTGAACAACCTACACATAGATAGTCTAGAAATGCGGAAAATAATAAGATAGAAGGGAGAAATCGGGGCTGCGGACGCCATGCAGCTACCTCGAAATCCCCGCTGAATGCTGGAAAACAGCTGAAAGCTCTCACTCGGCCTCTCGGGCACCTGAATCTGCACACAAGGTGCAGGGAGTAACGTGAGTACGCCAACTCAGTAAGTAACTAAAGTAAATAATGGACTGAAAGCAGTGACGAGCAGTTCAAAACATATAGCTTAAAATCAGTTCTGTCATAAATTCCTCATTTTCAGTTTAAAACCTTGAAATCAGTTACTTGACAATATATTCAACAGAGGCTTATTTATAAAAAGAGTGAAAACAGTAGAAATAGCATAACAGGGCCCCTTGGGAAAGAAAATCACTCAAAACATAGCCCCTCGGGCAGCCTCTCAGTCACTCGTGACTCAACTCTAGTCACACAATATTCACTATCAGCACTCGGCTCAGTATTAACTCATAACAATAGAAATCATAATAACCGTTGCGGCGCGCAGCCCGATCCATGTGTTTATAGTCGACTACGCTCACTGGGGGTGTGCAGACTCCGGAGGGGCTCCTACAGCCCAAGCGTCATATCGCTACGGCGTGCAGCCCGATCCAATATATATATCGCTGCGGCGTGCAGCCCGATCCATATAAGTGTCGTTGCAGCGTGCAGCCCGATCCATAACATATACATATAATATTGCTACGGCGCGCAGCCCGATCCATAATATATATATATATATATATATATATATATATATATATATATATATATATATATATATATATATATATAATCCTCATGATTAGGTCCTCAACCTCTCTCAGTCATTAGCCTCACAGCCTCTCGGGCATCACAACAGGAATTAGAGAACTCAGTCCAAACAGTCCTCACAGTAGGAGTAGAATGATAAAACTAGTTTAAAACATTTAACAGGTAAAGACAGGACTGAGGCTATGCTTTTAACAAGTAAAGTGAGGAAAATAGTTAAAAATGCCCCTAAGGGTTGCTACAGATCGGCACAAGGCCCCAAACATGGCATAAAGCCCATAATACAGTATAAGGATCCAAAATCCAGAATAATATATCATTTCCAAATAAAAATACGCGGCTTAATATTCGCTACGGGATGGACCATGTCACAATCCCCTACCGGGGCACGCCCACACGCTCGTCACCTAGCATGTGCATCACCGCATTTATCAAATCAAGTCAAATACCGGGGTTTGCACCCTCAGTTCCAAATTCACAATGGTTACTTACCTCAAACCGGTGGAAATACTATTCCGCGATGCCTTTGCCTCTCGAATCGGCCTCCACTCGCATCAAATCTAGTCAAAATCAGAGCGAATACGTCACAATATGCTAAGGGAACAAAGCCCAAGCGAAAACAATCGAAAAATACCAAAGATCCCGAAATTAGCAAAACCCGAGCCCCGGGCCCAATTCTCGAAACTCAGAAATTTTTACATCAACGGATTCCTTATCTCCCCGCGAGTCTATGCATATAAAGAACACCAAAATCGGAGTCCAAATGACCCCTCAAAATCCCAAATCAAAATTCCAAAATTCCAAGCCCTAGCTGTTCCATTTTTAGTTCAAGTTCTATAAATTCCTAGGTAGATTTCACAATAGAATCAAGTTTTAGGTCCGAAATTCTTACCTCCAAACGTTTCTCCTTGAATCCCTCTTTAATCTCCTTCAAAAAGCTCCCAAAATGACCAACTATGGAGGAAATGAGCCTCAAAATCGCGGATGAAACGACTTAAAAACATTCTGCCCAGGTCTGACTGTCCTTCTTCGCGAACTCGGTCAAACTCTCGCGTTCGCGAAGCACAAACTTACATTGACCAGATTTTTCCTCTACGCGAACGCGACATGCCAGACGCGAACACGATACACCTTCTACCTACACCTTCACGCGAACGCGATGAATAAATTACCTTGGACCCATATGACTCAAATCCTTCTTCGCGATCGCGTATACCCGCTTGCGAACGCGATGAGATCCCTTCACAAGCCTTCACGAACGCGGCCTAGACTCTCGCGAACGCGTAGCTTACAAAAACTCGGCCCTTCGCGAACCCGAGCTCCCCTTCGCGAACGCGAAGGCCAAAACACCTGAAACTGCTGGAACAAAAATCTGCAACTTTCAACTCCAAAAATAATCCGAATGACTACCCGAAACTCACCCGAGGTCTCCGGGACCTCAACCAAAGGCACCAACACATCCTAAAACCTTAATTAAACTTGTTCCAATCATCAAAACACCTCAAACAACATCAAATTACTCAAAACACATCAGATTCAAGCCTAAGTTTCTAAAATCTTCCGAAATACGCTTTCGATCAAAAACCCAACCAAACCACGTACGAATGACCTGAAATTTTACACACACATCCCAAATGACACAACGAAGCTACTGCAACTCTCGGAATTCCATTTCGACCCCCGGATCAAAATCTCACCTACCAACCAGAAATCGCCAAAATATCAACTTCTCTAATTCAAGCCTAATTCTACTCCGGACCTCCAAAACCCATTCCGATCACACTCCTAAGTCACAAATCACCTCCCGAAGCTAACCGAACCATTGGAACTCACATCCGAGCCCTCTAACACATAAGTCAACATCCGGTTGACTTTCCAACTTAAGCTTTATTAAAAGAGACTAAGTGTCTCAAACCTCACCAAAACTAATCCGGATTCAATCCGACCAACCCGATACCTCAAAACACAGATGAACAAAGCAAATAGGAGCAAAAATGGGAGAAACGGACCGATAACTCATGAGACGACCGGCCGGGTCTTCACAGATATAATAGATAGCAAAAATAAGGAAAAGACTCCATCAAGTTGTTGAACGTCTTGGGAAGGGAGCAGCTCACCGTGGAAGTCTCAAGCTATGAATCAGGAGTGCGCACCAAACTGATCACCAGATGTACCTGCCTCAGATCCTGTACAATTAAGTACAGAAGTGTAGTATGAGTACATAAACAATATGTACCCAGTAAGTATCCCGTCTAATCTCGAAGAAGTAGAGACGAGAAGTCGACTTGACACTTACTAGGGTCAAATAATATAATAAAGTGTTCTGATAGGCATGATAGTTACAAATAATCAACAGTGTGTAGCAAGAGATAATAAGCCATGATCTTAACAATTTACAGTTAACCGTATACATTTCAAGTATTCAGTAGAACAAGTCATGAATAAGATTTCACATATATATATGTCATGCACACATTATGCCGAGGTCGACGGCCCGATCCAACAGAAAAATAACTGTGCACTGCCAGAGGGTCGAATGGCGCGAACCATAGATGCATCTATTTCTACCCAGGTGATCGGCCCGATCCACAAATAACAATTTATTTCAAGAAAACACATGAATGCGCATTTATTTCCAAGTGAATTCATACAAGTGACCAACAAGTATATACATTCGCTTATTTCTTTTTCAAGTCTCTAACATCTCCTAAGTGATCACATTAGCGAGAAAATATGGAGACAGTTACAAATATAGCATGATACGGGCCCTAGACTACCCGGATATTTAACATAATAGTAGCTACGTACGGACTCTCGTCACCTAGTGCATACGTAGCCCCCGCATTTAATAGCAAATTACTCAATTATTATACCTATGGGGACAATTTCCTCTTACAAGGTTAGAAAGGAGACTCACCTCGCTCCAAGTGCACTTCCAATACCAAGAACGAGTCCCAAACCCTCAAGTCGGAGCCGAACGATCCCAAACTAGTTAAATGAGGTAGGAACTAATCAATATAAGCTCACAAAATCGAATTCTAACTATTTAAGCAATTTCCCAACCATTAACACAAGTTTCCTAAAATTCGACCCCGGGCCCACGTGCCCGGATTCCGAAATTTTTCGAATGAAGTTGTTCTGTACAACCTAAGGATCGATAATATATGATTTCTAATTTATTCCATAACAATTTTCGTGGTTTAATCTAACTTTTATTAAAACCCTAGGTTTTTGCTCTACCCCCATGATTTCACCTTAATACTAGTGTTTAATCTACCTAAGACATAATTATTAAACTAGAACTAGGTAGAACACACTTACCTCAAGATGCTAGGTGAAGTTCATCTCTCAAAAGCTCTAAAATCGCCCAATGGAGGAGTGAAAAAGTGATAAAAATGACTTAGAACACGTATTAAATGAACCTCACTGCCTCAGCGATTTCCACATCTGCGGTCAGGGGATCGCATCTGCGGTCCCGCATCTGCGAGAAATGGACCGCATCTGCGAAATGGGCCAAAAGAGCTGGGACCGCTTCTGCGGTCTCGAGGCCGCTTCTGCGATTCGAGAGCCGCTTCTACGGTTTGGCCTGGCCTTCCCTGGGGCTGCATCTGTGATAGATGGACCGCATCTGCGGTCTCGCACCTGCGGTCCAACAACCACAGGTGCGGTTATGACAGTAGCAGCAGCTTCAGCACTTCTCAAAATTTTCAACTTCACTCGAGCCTCGTCCGATTGACGCTCGGGGCTTCCGGGCCCCGCCCGAACATACCGACAAGTCTGAAATCACGAGACGGACCTACTCGAACCTTCGGAACACCCGAAACAACGCTAAATCTAGGAATCACTCCCTAAAACCAAATGAATCAAACTTATGAACTTCAAGTTTTTAATTTTTCTCCAACGGGCCAAAATGCCCTTAAACTACTCGGATTGACACCAAATTTTACGGGCAGGTCTTAAATGATATTCGAACCTGTACCGGGCTTCGGAACCAACAGGCGAGCCTGATATCCATGAAATAAATCATTAATCAGTTTCTTTAAATCCTTAAAACTTCAAATTAATAATTTCAAAAAAAAATTCATTACTCGGGCTAGGGACCTCGGAATTTGATTTCGGGCATACGCCCAGGTCCCATATTTTCCTGCGGACCCTACAGAACCGTCAAAATACGAATCCGGGTCCGTTTGCCCAAAATGTTGACCAAAGTCAAACTTAGCCTTTTAAGAAAATCCTAAAGAGTCAAATGTGCATATTTCAATCGAAACTCTTCTAAATTCCGAACCAACCATCCCCGCAGATCGTAAATTAGTTAAAGCGAGCACGGAGAGTTTTATTTGGGGCAACGGGGTTCTAAAAGACAAACGACCGGTCAGATCGTTATACAGATTATCGTAACTGCATCCACAAAGACACATTTATAAGGAAAGTATGCGTAAATAATTGAAAACTTCAAGATCTGTCGAATATATTGCAAAGATACGAAGTACGTATACAATTTTCCTTTTTAATATTAAACCCTAATTTTCCATACATATATAGAGACTTTAAATTTGCCTTACGAATGTCTTCCGCTTGTCATTGCAAAACAAAGGGCTTTAGAGACCTCAAGAAGTAAATATGATAAGTATTAATTCGATATAACTGTTAAACTACGTCGATTGGGTAAAAAGATTTATATATATATATCATTTATCAGTTTAACTTTTTGGTGATGATTTTTTTTCAGGTGTTTAATTATGATTCTACTTTCAATTGGAAGTCGACAATTTTCACAATTTCTTGCTTACGAGTTTATAAATCGACAATGTAAAGATGCTAGAAGTATATAATTTAGTATTCTTGTAACGACTCGGCCGGTCGTTTCATGAGTTACTGCTCCGTTTTCCCCTTTTCTACTTCTTTATGCTTTGTTCATCTGTGTTATATGGTATCGGGTTGGTAGGTTCGAATTCGGAAGGGTTTTGGAAAGGTTTGAGACACTTAGTCTCTTTTAAGTAAGCTTAAGTTGGAAAAGTCAATCAGATGTTGACTTATGTGAAATAGGTCTCGGATGTGAATTCCGATTGTTCGAATAGCTTCGTGAAGTGATTTGGGACTAGGAGCGTGATCGGAATGTGTTTTGGAGGTCCGGGGTAGATTTAGGCTTGAATTGGCGAAATTGGAATTTTGGCGTTTTCCGGTTGGTAGCGGAGATTTTGATATAGAGGTCGAAATGGTATTCCGGAAATTGGAGTAGGTCCGTTGTGTTAATTGTGACGTGTAAGCAAAATTTCTGGTCATTCGGACAAGGTTTGATAGAATGTTTGATCAAAAGTGGAATTCGGAAGTTTTTGGAACCTTAGGCTTGAATCCGATGTTATTTTGTTAATTCAATGTTGTTTTAGGTATTTCGAAGATGGGTATAAGTCTGGATAGTGGTATATGACTTGTTCGTGCTTTTGGTTGAGGTCCCGGGGGCCTCGGGGTGATTTCGGATGGTTGACGGGGAGTTTGGAGTTGGAAAGTTGTAGCTGAAGCTGCTGAATTCTGTCATAACCGCACCTGCGGATTGGGGACCGCAGAAGCGGGCAATTAGTCGCAGATGCTTAATTGGGTGAGAAGAGCTGAAGGCGTAGGTACGGAAGTTGGGTAGCACCTGCGAGACCGCAGGTGCAATTGCTCAAGCACATGTGCGGTTTTGAGGTTTTAAGTGGAGATCGCAGAAGCGGTCGTTTGGCCGCAGAAGCGGCTCCGCAGGTGCGGAAATGGGCCGCAGGTGCGAAAACCCTGGGCTAGAAAGTATATAAACCCTCCTTCGCGAATTTTTGGTTATTCCACCATTTTTACATACGGGTTTGAGCTTGAGGGAGCATTTTGAAGAGGGATTTCAAGGGGATTTCGTGGAGGTAAGGTTTTTGGACCCTAAACTTGTTTCTACGATGGTTTTTGACTGATTAAGCTTGAAATCTATGGAAATTAGTAGCAAAAATTGGGGGTTTAGGGCTTTGAAATTGGAGACCTTAATCTAGGGATTTAAGGGGTCATTTGTGGTCGGATTTTGGTATTTTTGGTATGTATGGACTCGTGGGAGGATAAGGATTTTATTGATGTAAATTTTATCGATTTTCGAGACGTGAGCCCGGGGGGTCGGGTTTGGTCAATTTCGGAATTTGTGTTGTAATTTGATTATTTTCGCACGGGCTTCATTCCCTTAGCATATTCTAATGTTATGATTCCGATTTTGGGTAGATTCGACGCGAGTTGAGGCAGAGTCGAGAGGCAAGGGCGTCGCGGAGTAGTATTTCATCCGGTTTGAGGTAAGTAACGATTGTACATCTAGACCTGAGGGTATGAAACCCCGGTATTTCGTATTGCTTTAATAAATGAGGTGACGCACATACTAGGTGACGAGCGTGTGGGCGTGCACCGATAGGGATTGTGACTTGGCCGTCCCGTAGCGGCTATTAAGCCGCATATTTGATTTGAAACCTTATGATATTCCGAATTTTAGAGACTTATGCTACATTTTGGGCTGAATGCCATGTTTGGGGCCTTTGTGCTGACCTGTTTAGACCCTTAAGGGTATTTTTACTACTTTCCTCACTCTGTTTGATTTGAAAGCATATCCTTAGCCATGTTTTACCTGCTTATTTGTTTAATCCGGTTTCATTGCTCGACTTCTTGATAAATGAAAACTGTTTGGGCTGAGTTTCCCTAAATTTTCACTAAGGTGCCCGAGTGGCCGTGAGGTTAATGACTGAGAGAGGTTGAGAACCCAATGGTGAGGATTATATATACATTATGAATCGGGATGCACGCCGCAGCGATATTATTTATATATATTATGGATCGGGCTGCACGCCGCAGCGATACTTATATGGATCGGGTTGCACGCCGCAGCGATATGTATTGAATCGGGCTGCGCACTGCAATGATATGACGCTTGGGTTGTAGGAGCCCCTCCGGAGTCTGTACCCCAGTGAGCGTAGTCGACTGTATATATTGGATCGGGCTGCACGCTGCAGCGATTATTATATATATATTGGAGCAGGCTGCACGCCGCAGCGATTATTATTATTATTAATACTATGAGCTAATTATTGAGCCGGAGTGCTGAGAGTGGGTACTGTGTGACGAGAGATGAGTCACGAGTGTCAGAGAGGCTTGCTCTAGGAGCTATACTTATGAGTGATATCTTGCCCGATGGGCCTGTTTATGATATTTACTATTTTCACTCTTCTTTTATGCTAAGCCTCTATTGAAAATGTTGAATAAATGATTTCAAAGACTTTGATTTAAACTGGAGATTTTACGAATGAATTGACTATTGAACTGCAGACCTTTGATTTGATGTTTCTGTTGAGATTGCCTGATATATGATTTTTAAATGCTCGTCACTGCACTCAGACTTTATGTACTTTAGTTAGTTACTGAGTTGGCGTACTCACGTTACTCCCTACACCTTGTGTGTAGATCCAGGTGCTCGTGCATCAGAGTGAGAGCTTCCAACACTCTCAGAGTATTTTCGGAGATCACAAGGTAGTTGCACGGCGTTCGCAGCCCTGCTTTCCCCTTCCTATCTTAGTATTCTGTTATTTCAGACTTATGATGTATTATTCAGTTAGTTTTTGGGTTGTTTTTGGAGGCTCTTGACCAGTGACACCGGATTTGTTGAGCTGTGTTGGTATTTTGTACTGGCTTTCCGCATATTCTGTTTTATTCATCTATTTCACATGACGAATTTGAAACTTATTCGATACTAGCAAAATGATTTTTATGAGAGATTTCGTTGTGGTAAATGTTTGGTTGGCTTGCCTAGTACTGTAATAGGCGCCATCACGACCGGGGTATTTGGGGTCGTGACAAGTTGGTATCAGAGCCTAGGCTACATAGGTCTCATGGGTCATGAGCCGGTTTAGTAGAGTCTCGCGGATCGGTACGGAGACATCTGTACTTATCCTCGGGAGGCTACAGAACCTTTAGGAAAAACTTCACATTCTTGAAATTCCTGTCGTGCGAATCTGTTATTCTAGTACTAAACTTATGTTATTCTATTCTCTCACAGATGGTGAGGACACGTGTTACCGGTCAGGATGGATGACCACCAGTACCACCAGTTGCGGCCACTAGAGGCCGAGGATGCGGTCGAGGCCGTGGTAGGGGCAGGGGTGTAGCCCACACAACATCTAGTGCAGCACCTGTAGATCCACTAGCCGCCCCAGTTCAGGATCAGGTCCCAGTTGTGGACGCTCCCGCAGCACCGGCTCAGGCACCGGCTGTGCCTATTGTGATTCCAGGCCTTCAGGAGGCCCTAGCTCAGATTCTATCAGTATGCACTGTCCTGGCTCAGGCAGTCTCAGTTACTACAGCCGCAGCTACTTCTCAGGGCGGGGGAGGCACTCAGACTCCCGTTGCTCGCACACCTGAGCAGGTCGTGCAGGGACTTCAGACACCGGGGGTACCTCCAGCCCAGCCGGTTGCACCAGCTCAGGAGTATGTGGTACCAGTTATGCCGGACAACGAGCAGCGTCGGTTGGAGAGATTTGGTAGACTCCAGCCTCTGACTTTCAGCGGTACAAAGGGCGAGGATGCCCAGGGCTTATTGGACAAGTGTTAGAGGATTCTTCGCATCGCGGGTATTCTGGAGACCAGTGGGGTCGCATTTACTACCTTTCAGTTTTCTGGAGCTGCCTTCACATGGTGGGAGGCTAATGAGAGGCGCAGGCCTGTTGATGCAGCGCCCCTTACCTGGCAGCAGTTCTCCATTCTCTTTTTGGAGAATTATGTGCCACAGTCTCGCAGAGAGGAGCTGCGCAGGCAGTTCGAGCAGTTGCGTCAGGGAGATATGACTGTGATGCAGTATGAGATGCGGTTCTCAGAGTTAGCTCGTCATGCTGTTTGGTTGGTTCCTACTGATAGAGAGAGAGGATCAGGAGGTTCGTTGATGGCCTCACATATCAGCTTCGGATTCTCATGACCAGGGAGAGGGTGTCAGGTGCTACTTTTGAGGAGGTTGTTAATATCGCTCGCGAGATTGAGTCAGTTCGTCGCCAGGAGCGAGATGAGAGGGAGGCCAAGAGGCCTCGGGGGTCTGGTAGTTTTGGTGGTGCTCCTTCGAGAGGTCAGTTTTAGCACGGCAGAGGCCGTCCGTTCAGACATGCTCAGTCGGCTCGCCCAGTTCATCGGGGGGCATCTTCGGGCCGTGGTTCTCACGATTCTCACCAGGGCCATTCATCACTCAGCACCCTACCAGCCCAGAGTTTGGCCCGTGCTCCATCAGTTCAGGGCTCTTCCATGCCAGGTCCTTCTACAGGTCATTCCGGTGCCAGGGGTTCCCTTCAGTTCCCGTTCCCCGCGCCAGGGAGTTGTTATGAGTGTGGAGAGTTCGGACATATGAGGAGGCAGTGTCCTCGCCTTCTTGAGGGTCCGTCCCAGCAGAGGAGTCAGCCCTCGACTTCACCACCCGCTCAGGCAGCTAGGGGTGGGGGTGAGTCAGCTAGAGGTTGCCCCAAAGGGGGAGGTCGATCAGGTGGTGGTCAGGCCCATTTCTATGCACTTCCAGCCAGACCAGATACTATTGCTTCAGATGTTGTGATTACAGGTATTGTCTCAGTCTGCCACAGAGATACCTCTGTATTATTTAATCCGGGTTCCACTTTTTCGTATATGTTATCATATTTGGCCCGTTATTTGGACACGCCCCGTGAGTCTCTTATTTCATCTATTCGTGTATCTACTCCGGTGGGTGATACTATTATGGTGGACCGTGTGTACCGGTCGTGTGTGGTGACCATTGGGGGTCTGGAGACCCGAGTGGACCTTTTGTTACTCTGTATGGTGGATTTCGATGTGATTTTGGGCATGGATGGTTATCCCCGTGCTGTGCTATTCTGGACGGTCACTCTAAGACACTGACGTTGGCTATACCGAGTGTGCCACGGATTGAGTGGCGAGGTTCAACTGATTTTGTTCCCAGTAGGGTGATATCATTTCTGAAGGCCCAGCGGATGGTTGAGAAAGGTTGTCTCTCATACTTAGCGTTTGTAAGGGATGTCGGTGCAGAGGCTCCCAGCATTGATTCTGTTCCAGTTGTGAGGGATTTTCCCGATGTATTTCCTGCACACCTGTCGGGCATGCCACCGGACACGGATATTGATTTTGGTATTGACCTGGTGCCGGGCACTCAGCCCATTTCTATTCCACCTTATCACATGGCACCAGCGGAGTTGAAGGAGTTGAAGGAGCAGCTTCAGGAACTCCTTGATAAGGGGTTCATTCGGCCTAGTGTTTCGCCGTGGGGTGCGCCTGTTCTATTCGTGAAAAAAAAGGATGGCACTATGAGGATGTGCATTGATTACAGGCAGTTGAACAAGGTTACAATTAAGAACAAGTATCCCCTGCCTCGCATTGATGATTTGTTCGACCAGCTTCAGGGAGCGAGGGTGTTCTCCAAGATTGATCTCCGTTCAGGGTATCACCAGCTAAAGATCAGGGACTCGTATATTCTTAAGACAACTTTCAGGACCCGATATGGTCACTATGAGTTCCTTGTGATGTCTTTTGGGCTGACCAATGCCCCAGCAGCGTTCATGCATTTGATGAACAGCGTGTTCCGGCCGTATCTTGACTCGTTTGTCATAGTTTTCATTGATGATATTCTGTTGTATTCGCGTAGTCAGGAAGAGCAGGCGGAGCATTTGAGAGTGGTATTGCAGCGGTTGAGGGAGGAGAAGCTTTATGTAAAGTTCTCCAAGTGTGAGTTCTGGCTCAGTTCAGTGGCTTTCTTGGGGCACGTGGTGTCCAGTGAGGGTATTCAAGTGGATTCAAAGAAGATAGAGGCGGTTCAGAGTTGGCCCAGGCCGTCCTCAGCCACTGAGATTCGCAGTTTTCTTGGGTTGGCGGGTTATTACCGTCGGTTCGTTCAGGGATTTTCATCTATTGCATCACCCTTGATCAAGTTGACTCAGAAGGGTGCTCCATTCCATTGGTCGAATGAGTGTGAGGCAAGCTTTCAGAAGCTCAAGACTACCTTGACCACAGCTCCAGTGTTAGTGTTGCCATCAGCTTCAGGTTCATACACAATGTATTGTGATGCTTCGAGAGTGGGTATTGGGTGTGTGTTGATGTAGGAGGGTATAGTTACTGCTTATGCTTCTCGTCAGTTGAAGCCCCATGAGAAGAACTACCATGTTCATGATTTAGAGTTGGCTGTCATTGTTCACGCGTTGAATATTTTGAGGCATTACTTGTATGGTGTGTCTTGTGAGGTGTTTACTGATCATCGTAGCCTACAGCACTTGTTCAAGCAGAAGGATCTCAATTTGAGGTAGCGGAGATGGTTGGAGCTGCTAAAGGACTAAGATATTACTATCTTATACCATCCGGGGAAGGCCAATGTAGTGGCCGATGCTTTGAGTAGGAAGGCGGTGAGTATGGGCAGTCTTGCATTTATTCCTGTTGGGGAGAGACCTCTCGCAGTTGATGTTCAGGCCTTGGCCAACCGGTTAATGAGGTTGGATATTTCGGAGCCCAGTCGGGTCTTAGCTAGTGTGATTTCTCAGTCTTCCTTGTTTGATCGCATGAGAGAGCTCCAGTATGATGATCCTTACTTGCTTGTCCTTAAGGACAGAGTTCAGCACGACGATGCCAGAGATGTGACCATTGGTGATGATGGGGTGTTGAGGATGCAGTGCCGGATTTGTGTGCCCAATGTGGATGGGCTTCGGGAGTTGATTCTGGAGGAGGCCCATAGCTTGCGGTATTCCATTCATCCGGGTGCCGCTAAGATATATCAGGATCTGAGGCAGCATTATTGGTGGAGGAGGATGAAGAAAGATATTGTGGAATTTGTAGCTCGGTGTCTCAATTATCAGCAGGTGAAATACGAGCATCAGAGACCGGGTGGCTTGCTTCAGCAGATAGATATTCCAGAGTGGAAGTGGGAGCGGATCACCATGGACTTTGTAGTTAGGCTCCCACGGACTTTGAAGAAGTTCGATGCTATTTGGGTGATTGTGGATCGGCTGACCAAGTCTGCGCACTTCATTCCTATTTGTACTACCTATTCTTCAGAGCGGTTGGCAGAGATCTATATCCGAGAGATTGTTCGCTTGCATAGTGTCCTAGTTTCCATCATTACAGATAGAGGCACTCAGTTTACTTCGCAGTTTTGTAGGGCCGTGCAGAGAGAGTTGGGTACTCAGGTCGAGTTGAGCACAGCTTTTCACCCTCAAACGGACGGGCAGTCCGAGCACACTATTCAGATATTGGAGGACATGTTGCGCACTTGTGTGATTGACTTTGGTGGTTCATAGGATCAGTTTCTACCTCTCACGGAGTTTGCTTACAACAACAGCTACCAGTCGAGTATTCAGATGGCTCCATATGAGGCTCTATATGGGAGGTGGTTTAGATCTCCAGTTGGATGGTTCGAGCCGGGTGAGGCTAGGCTTTTGTGTACGGACTTAGTGCAGGATACTTTGGACAAGGTGAAGGTGATTCAGGAGAGGCTTCGTACAGCGCAGTCGAGACAAAAGAGTTATGCTGACAGGAAGGTTCGTGATGTGTCCTATATGGTTGGGGAGAAGGTTCTACTAAGGGTTTCACCCATGAAGGGTGTTACGAGATTTGGGAAGAAGGGTAAATTGAGTGCTTGGTTCATTGGGCCTTTTGAGGTGCTTCGGAAGATTGGGGAGGTGGCTTATGAGCTTGGGTTTCCACCTAGTTTGTCGAGTCTGCATCCAGTATTTCATGTTTCTATGCTCCGGAAGTATATTGGAGATCTGTCTCATGTTCTGGATTTCGGCATGGTTCAGTTAGAGGGTGATTTGACCTATGATGTGGAGCCAGCAGCTATTTTGGAGCGTCAGGTTCGAAAGTTGAGATCAAAGGATATAGCTTCAGCGAAAGTGCAGTGGAGAGGTCGGCCCGTGGAGGAGGCTTCCTGGGAGACCGAGTGGGAGATGCGGAGCAGATATCCTCACTTATTTGAGGCTTCGGTTATGTTTCTTGACTCGTTCGAGGACGAACGTTTGTTTAAGAGGGGGAGGATGTAACGCCCCGGCCGGTCATTTCATGAGTTACCGCTCTGTTTTCCTCTTTTCTGCTTCTTTATGCTTTGTTCATCTGTGTTATATGGTATCGGGTTGGTTGGTTCGAATTAGGAAGGGTTTTGGAAAGGTTTGAGACACTTAGTCTATTTTGAGTAAGCTTAAGTTGGAAAAGTCAACCGGATGTTGACTTATGTGAAATAGGTCTCGGATGTGAATTCTGATGGTTCGAATAGCTTCGTGAGGTGATTTGGGACATAGGAGCATGATCGGAATGTGTTTTGGAGGTCCGGGGTAGATTTAGGCTTGAATTGGCGAAATTGGAATTTTGGCGTTTTCCGGTTGGTAGCGGAGATTTAGATATAAGGGTCGGAATGAAATTTCGGAAATTGGAGTAGGTCCGTTGTGTCAATTGTGACGTGTGTGCAAAATTTCAGGTCATTCGGACGAGGTTTGATAGACTTTTTGATCAAAAGCGGAATTCGGAAGTTTTTGGAACCTTAGGCTTGAATCAGATGTTATTTTGTTGATTCGATGTTGTTTTAGGTAAGTTTGGATAGTGGCATATGACTTGTTCGTGCTTTTGGTTGAGGTCCCGGGGGCCTCGGGGTGATTTCGGATGGTTGACGGGGAGTTTGGAGTTGGAAAGTTGCAGCTGAAGCTGCTAAATTCTGTCATAACCGCACCTGCGGATTGGGGACCACAGGTGCGGGACCGCAGAAGCGGGCAATTAGTCGCAGATGCTTAATTGGGTGAGAAGAGCTGAAGGCGCAGGTGCGGAAGTTGGGTCGCACCTGCGAGACCGCAGGTGCGGTAGTTCATGCACAGGTGCGGTTTTGAGGTTTTAAGTGGAGATCGCAGAAGCGGTCATTTGGCCGCAGAAGCGGCTCCGCAGGTGCGAAAATGTGCCGCAGGTGCGAAAACCCTGGGCCAGAAAGTATATAAACCCTCCTTCGCGAATTCTTGGTTATTCCACCATTTTTACATACGGGTTTGAGCTTGAGGGAGCATTTTGAAGAGGGATTTCAAGGGGATTTCGTGGAGGTAAGGTTTTTTTGTACCTTAAACTTGTTTCTACGATGGTTTTTGACTGATTAAGCTTGAAATCTATGGAAATTAGTAGCAAAAATTGGGGGTTTAGGGCTTTGAAATTGGAGACCTTAATCTAGGGATTTGAGGGGTCATTTGTCGTCGGATTTTGGTATTTTTGGTATGTATGGACTCGTGGGAGGATAAGGATTTCATTGATGTAAATTTTATCGGATTCTGAGACGTGGCCTAGGGGGCCAGGTTTGGTCAATTTCGGGATTTATGTTGTAATTTGATTATTTTCGCACGGGCTTTGTTCCCTTAGCATATTCTAATGTTATGATTCCGATTTCGGGTAGATTCGACGCGAGTTGAGGCCGAGTCGAGAGGCAAGGGCATCGCGGAGTAGTATTTCATCCGGTTTGAGGTAAGTAACCATTGTACATCTAGACCTGAGGGTATGAAACCCCGGTATTTTGTATTGTTTTGATAAATGAGGTGATGCACATGCTAGGTGACGAGCGTGTGGGCGTGCACCGGTAGGGATTGTGACTTGGTCCGTCCCGTAACTGCTATTAAGCCGCGTATTTGATTTGAAACCTTATGATATTCCGAATTTTAGAGACCTATGCTATATTTTGGGCTGAATGCCATGTTTGGGGCCTTTGTGCCGACCTGTTTAGACCCTTAGGGGTATTTTTACTACTTTCCTCACTCTGTTTGATTTGAAAGCATATCCTCAGCCATGTTTTACCTGCTTATTTGTTTAATCCGGTTTCATTGCTCTACTTCTTAATAAATGAAAACTGTTTGGGCTGAGTTTCCCTAAATTTTCACTAAGGTGCCCGAGTGGCCGTGAGGTTAATGATTGAGAGAGGTTGAGAATCCAATGGTGAGGATTATATATACATTATGGATCGGGCTGCACGCCGCAACGATATTATTTATATATATTATGGATCGAGCTGCACGCTGCAGCGATACTTATATGGATCGGGCTGCACGCCGCAACGATATGTATTGGATCGGGCTGCGCACCGCAGCGATATGACGCTTGGGCTGTAGGAGCCCCTCCGGAGTCTGTACACCTCCAGTGAACCTAGTCGACTATATATATTGGATCGGGATGCACGCCGCAGCGATTATTATATATATATATATATATATATATATATATATATATATATATATATATTGGAGCCGGCTGCACGCCGCAGCGATTATTATTATTATTATTATTAATAGTATGAGCTAATTATTGAGCCGGAGTGCTGAGAGTGGGTACTGTGTGACGAGAGCTGAGTCACGAGTGACTGAGAGGCTTGCCCTAGGGGCTATACTTATGAGTGATATCTTGCCCGATGGGCCTGTTTATGATATTTACTGTTTTCACTCTTCTTTTATACTAAGCCTCTATTGAAAATATTGAATAAATGATTTCAAAGACTTTGATTTAAACTGGAGATTTTACAGGTGAATTGACTATTGAACTGCAGACCTTTGATTTGATTTTTCTGTTGAGATTTCCTGATATATGAGTTTTAAATGCTCGTCACTGCACTCAGACTTTATGTACTTTAGTTACTTACTGAGTTGGCGTACTCACGTTACTCCCTGCACCTTGTGTTCAGATCCAGGTGCTCGTGCATCAGAGTGAGAGCTTCCAGCACTCTTAGAGTATTTCCGGAGATCGCAAGGTAGTTGCACGGCGTTCGCAGCCCTGCTTTCCCCTTCCTATCTTAGTATTCTGTTATTTCAGACTTATGATGTATTATTCAGTTAGTTTTTGGGTTGTATTTAGAGGCTCTTGACCAGTGACACCGGATTTGTTGGGCTGTGTTGGTATTTTGTATTGGCTTTCCGCATATGATGTTTTATTCATCTATTTCACATGACGAATTTGAAACTTATTCGATACTAGCAAAATGATTTTTATAAGAGATATCATTGTGGTAAATGTTTGGTTGGCTTGCCTAGTACTGTAATAGGCGCCATCACGACCGGGGTATTTGGGGTCGTGACAATTCTATAGCAAATTTAACATTTTACCATCAATCTATTATGTCACGACCCAGATTTTCCACCATCGGGATCGTGATGGCGCCTACTCGTGGTAGCTAGGCAAGCCAACTTATTTACCTTTTCATCACTAAACAATTATTTTAACAATTTATAGCATCAATATAGAACATGAAATTTACTAAGAATAATAGCGGAAGTCTGATTTATAAATCTGAATCAAAATGCGGAACAGTTAATAATAGCCTCTCCAAGATTTGGTGTCACATCACTCACGAACCACTAAGAATATACTAAATACAAAGGTCTGAAAGAAACATAGAAGCTGTCTGTCTGTCTCGAGACAAGGAGGCAACAGTCTAAATGAGAACATAAAGAAGAGACGCCGGACCTGCGGCCGCCTGCAAAGCTACCTCGATCTCGTGATAATGAAAGCCTGCTCCCGTACTAATGCTGTTGCTGCTCCTCAGAACCTGGACCTGTGCAAAAATACACAGAAGCGTAGCATCAGCACAACCGACCTCATGTGCTGGTAAGTGTCTAGCCTAACCCCGACGAAGTAGTGACGAGGCTAGACCGGACACCACATAAACCTGTGCAGTTATAAATATACAACGGAAATAAAATACCAAACAACTAGCAACATGGGAGGGGGAAACATGTTGTGGGGAGATAACAATAGTAATAGTAATTTCGAGTAACAAACTAAAGCAGCTTAGATTCATAATGAACAAGGAAAACAATACTTAATATAAACACATGGTATCAATAACTGTTGCGGCGTGCAACCCGCTTCATAATTACCATTGTTGCGGCGTGCAACCCGCTCCACAAATACCACTGTTGTGGCGTGCAACCCGACCCATATCATTTATCATGTATCATTGTTGCGGCGCGCAACCCGACCCTCACATATTATTGTTGCGGCGTGCAACCCGACCCTCACATATTATTGTTGCGGCGTGCAACCCGATCCTCAATATCATTGTTGCGGCGTGCAACCCGCTCCACCAAGATCATATTTCCTCATCCAAACCACAATCACAAATACGGGGAAGAGAGTAAATAAACAATAATGAAAATCCCGGCAAGGGAATACACATGACAAACAACTTAATAATCTCAGTATCCTAGCAAGGGAGAGAAAAAAAACCAATAACAGAATCAACAAAACGTCCGGCAAGGGAATAACCAGTAACTCTTCCCCTTTCTTTCTTTTCTTACTCCACGATATCACTGGAGCCCAAGCTCCAAGAAATTCTTATCTCATATTCCGTTACAAACAACAATATAACGACATCCCAGTGAGGGAACAAAACATTATCTCAAATATCCCAGCAAGGGAATTACTATACCCACATTAGTTCCAACATCTAACCACCACATTAGTTCCAACATCTAACCACCACAGCTATAACCAACCTATTACCACACTTGACCACCTCAGCTATATCTAACCGACTACCACACCCAACCAACCCATCTATAACTATAGTCATCATACGACACAAGGAAACATTAACCTAAGTGACCCCAGTATCCGATAAGAACACAATGCAGAGGAATCACAACCCAACAATAGCCCGCCAAGAGGGCAACATAATGATCTCTCCTCTTTCTCACTTTTACTTCACAATTCTTTTCACAACTCGAGCAGATACTCCAGAGGTTCAATTATCACTTATACTTTCGCAATTCGTTCTACAACTGGAGCCGACGCTCCTCAATGAATCAAGTCATTTCATATACTTTCAATATTCGTATCACAGTTCGAGCCAATGCTCCTAGGAATCAAATTATCATATCATCATTCACATGTTATTCACAACATATAGAAATACTCCAATAGACATGAGATTCACAATCAGTTCATGATAATCACATTATAAGGACTCACGGTCATGCTAGACACCAATGTATAGATACTCGTCACCATTCATATACATCGTACTCGATCACATAGCAATTAGCAACAAGACTCAACTCCTATTCCCTCAAGCTAGAGTTAAACCAAACACTTACCTCAAAGCCTTGAAATCCACTTAATCCTCAACTATCGTTTTACCTCGCGGTTCCACCTCCAATTCGCTCGAATCTAATCACAAATTGCTTAATTACTTTAATAAACACTATATGAAACAATTTGAATGCATAAAAATGAATTTCCCAAGTTTTTCCCAAAAATTCCAAAAACGCCCCCGGGCCCACGTGGTCAAAACTCGAGGTTCTAACCAAAATCCGGTTACCCATTCCCCCACGAGTTCAAACATATAATTTGTTTTGAAATCAGACCTCAAATCGAGGTCCAACTCCCCAATTTATGGAAAACCTAGGTTCTACCCAAAAACCCCAATTTCACCCATGAAAATCCTTGATTTCAAGTGGAAGACATGCTTAATGATGTTAAAAGTTGAAAGAATTGAGTAAAAATCAACTTACAAATGATTTGGGATGAAGTTTGCTCTTGAAAAATCGCCTATGGTGTTTGGGTTTTGAAAGAATGGTGAAAAGTGATTAAAATTCGACTAAGTATAAAATTTGCTGGGCCTCGGATATGGAAATTGCAAGCCTTGGTTCGCATTTGTGAACAAGACAGGGCTGGGAATTGCGATCCTTGGTTCGCATTTGCGAACACTGGGCCTACAGGCGGGGTTTCGCATTTGCGAAAGAGGCATCGCATTTGCGAACCTCCCCCCTTCGCATTTGCGAACCTACCCATCGCATTTGCGACAGTGCCCCATTTTCTCCGGACTTCGAAATTGCGAAGCAATGCTCGCATTTGCGAGCTCGCAATTGCGAGTCTTCCCTTCGCATTTGCGAAAATTGCAGAAATGCAATCCGATGCCTATCCAAAACTCACCCGAGCCCTCGGGGCTCCAAACCAAACATGCACACAACCTCAAAAACATCCTACGGACTTACTCGCGCGATCAAATCGCCAAAATAACATTATGTTCATAGAATCAAGCTTCAAAACTCATGATTTTCTTCTAAACTTCATAAACTTCCACTTTAGATATTTAGGTCCGAAACACGTCAAATGACGTCCGATTTTGACCAAACTTTACAGAAAGCGCTTAAACAATATATAAGACTTGTTCCGGGTGTCGGAACCAAAATACGAGCCCGATACCACAGTCTTTCAATCAATTTTCATTTCCAATTTCCTTAATAATTTTAGAAAAATAATTTCACAGAAAAATTCTTTCCTCGGGCTCTAGACCTCGGAATTCGACTCCGGGCACATGCCCGAGTCCCATATTTTTCTACGGACCTTCCGGGACCGTCCAATCTCGGGTCCGGGTTCGTTTGCCAAAAATGTTGACCAAAGTCAACTTTAATCATGTTAATATCAAAGTTCTTCAAATTTTTCTCAGAATTCACAAATTTCAACATAAAAATTTTTCGGCTACGCGCCCGGACTGTGCACGCAAATCGAGGCAAGTAAAAATGAGGTTTTCAAGGCCTCGGAAGCACGGAACGAGTGAGGAAACAGGTGATGACCCTTTGGGTCGTCACATGTTAATTACATATATTAGTATGTTAAGGAATTATAATATATGTATTTATATTATGTGTGTGCCAATTTAATTTGTATATATAACAAATGCTTAAAATTGAAAAGTTAATAAGACTTGTAACTTGTAAGCTGTCAAAGTGACCAACTACTTAATATTTAGAGCCATTACTTGCGCAACAATAATGATTATATGGTGGTTACGTGGTTTTCCTTTTTTTGTTTCCTCTGAAGAAAGTACTAAACATAACCAAGAAGAATAGCCTTTCATTACATACTAGTATTAGTACGCGCGCGATGCGCGTACATAAACCCTAAACAGACTGCCGATGATAAGCCGGAGGAAGGTGAGGATGACGTCAAGTCATCATGCCCCCTATGCCTTGGGCTACACACGTGCTACAATGACCGGGACAAAGGTTCGCGATCCCGCGAGGGTGAGCTAACCCCAAAAACCCGTCCTCAGTTCGGATTGCAGGCTACAACTCGCCTGCATGAAGCCGGAATAAGCATATCAAATTTTTATTTGGGTTATTTAAAATATGTGCAAATAACCTTAAATTAAACCTTCTATATATAAATTATAAATAATTATTTGATATTAATTAAGAAGCAGGACATGAAACCATTTTTCAAATCTCATAGTGGATGTTTTATTTTCTTTTTTCATATCTGTAATAACCCAACCCCTTGATTTTGACACTTGTATTATATTTTACGGTCAATATTATTATACATGTAACATTGTGATCTGTCTTGTTTGAGCACATTAAATTATATTATTTTAATAAAATTCTTACTACCACTTTATTTTTCATCTCAAATTCAAATATTCTTATCCTTCTACATTTTTAGACATAATTGTTTTCTTTTTTTTTCCTTGCTTATAGTTTTTGCATTATTTATTACTTAATATTGTTATACTATAATGTGATCTTTTATTAATCTTGTTTATTACCCTTTTAATAGTGATCAATAAATGTAAAAAAAAATTATTCTTGAAATTTAATGTATCTTTACACTATTATCCACTTACTCGGATCTCTTTCTTCATTTAAGTCTATTTAAAAATATTTTTAACTACTATTTAATAATTTAATTTATTTATTTTTAATAAATTTAAAAATATAAGTATCCTCACACTATATCTATTTTCCTCTTTATACATAATTTTTTTACCTATACTCAAAATAAACAAAATTTCAATTTTCTATTCAATTAAAAATTCAAACTGAAGTATGATACTTTTCTTATATTTGATAGTTCTCTATCGGGAACATATATATCACATTTTATTTTAAAATATAACTTTGAATTAGTCTAGAAATTAATATATAAGTTCTTTTATAATATTTCAAATCTATTGAATTTTCTTATAATTATTTTTTGTATTACATGCATTTATTTTGTAATCTATTGATACAGATTTGGCTTTTAAGAACTTACTAGTCTCAAATTCAAATAGTCTTTCCCTTTCATTTCTAATAGTAAATTTTTATAATTTAACGTAATTTTGCTATTTTTTTAATCTAATATATAGTCTTATTACGTTATGTGACTTTTCATTAACTTGTAACTTTATTTAATATAATTATCAACTACTATTCTTTAATATAATATAGATAAATATATAATTTTTTAATCATAAATAAATATTAATTTTTTAAAAAATATTTCTTGAAAATTTTAATTATTTAATTTTTAATAATATTTTTAAGTATTGTATATTTACTTTATTTTATTTATGATTATAAATATCCTCACATTATCTCTAATTTATTTTTATTATTCAATATTTTTAGTTTTTGATTTTATCTATTAGACTTGAGTTACGTGGACTTATCCATATTATGACTTTATCACAATATAAAAAACTTTCTCATCTCAAATTTAAGTTAGTTTTTACCCTTTTTCTCTATGATAAAAAATCTGAATTTTTATTTTTTTCTCTATTTATTATACTATTCAATTCCTAATATTATTACACTGTCATGTGAATTTTTATTAGCTTGTTTGAATTTAATATCTATTTCTACCACATTCATTCTAATATAATATAGATAAAAATTAAATAGCTTTCTCATCTCAAATTCAAAATTTTTATCATTCTATTTTCTAAAATGGACCTTATTTTCAAAAATTTATGTTATGCTTTCAAACATAAACTAACTGCACTCAATTCAAATATTAATCATACAAAAATATTTTCTTAATTGTTTGAACACATTATATCTAAACGTTGTAATATTTTACGTATAAAATATTTATTTGCCCGATTTATCAATATTAATATGACTTTATTATTCTTGTTATTAAAATAGTTTTTACTAATTATTTAATTTTTTTCTTAACTTATAAATAATTTTTATACTTTATGTAAGATCTTATTTTGCTGCTTGAATTTCTTTAATTTTAAACTCAATAAATCTTGAACATCTTAAGTAAATTTAGTTTTATTTTATATTTAACTTACGCCAAAATATAAATAGTCATAAAACTCAATTTACGTATTTTTATATTTTTTTCATTTTTTTATTATAGTTTTTAATTAATTTTTGTCTCCATATTTCTAGCTAACATAGAAGAAAATCTATGACTGGATCAACATATAGATATAAATATAGATATAGATATAGATATAGATATAGATACAAATATAAATATAAATATAAATATAGATATATAAATTAGATTTTTCTAAGATCTATTTAGATTATGTATAAGATTCACTAAACAACTTGTATTAAATATGTTTCCATTTATAATTCAAATTTTTAATATTTTCTTAAAATTGCCAAGTGGCTTCATTTTAGCTTGACACTTGGCTTAACCACATGCTTCACTACTCTCCTTTTAATATTATATAGATTATATGTATAGCTTTTACCTCGTTAAAAACATTTGAGTTTTAAGTTTTACGCACTCGCGCTCAAAATACAAGTAGTTCACTTATTAGGTAATTATAATTAAATCTTTATCATAACCTTTAATTCATAATCTAATAAAACTGGTAACTAACATGGTAAAATAATTTGTCAAATTACATTGATCACATAGTGTACATAATTTAAATTTAAATATTTTAACTATACAAAGACATGCATTTATAAGGAAAGTGAATGTAACTAATGGAACTTCAAGATTTACCGAATATATAACAAGATACAGAGTATACCATTTTCCTTATAATAACGTTAAACCCTAATTTCCCATTCAACTACATAGAGAGTTACTATTAAAAATGCGTTACACAATTCTTGATCTTGTGTGCCTAAACAATGTCTTCCACTTTTTGCAAAACAAAGGGTTGTAGAAACCCTAATTATAAGCAAAGAAACAATTCCCTCAAATTGTTCAAAATAATCAAACAAATCTCTCGTATTTTTAGTCCCTCAAATAATCGCTCCAAAAAAATAGCAAGAACTCAATCTATGCCTTCTACTTATTCCTCAGTGTTAAGTATTTATGAATGTAGTTGTCATTATCATGGCTACGAAAGAGAAAAGATTCAGAAAAGGAGAAATATTTTGCATGGCGAAGAATTGTGGAATAAAAGAGTTGATAATTATGATGAGATTTCTATATCAGATTATGGTGAAGATGAAGAAGCTACGTTTGAGGAGACGCATAGTTTGGAGCAAAGAGCAGAGGAATTTATTAGAAGATTTTATGAAGATCAACGTATCCAGAGGAATTTATTAGGTTAGACTGTCTACGTAAGAGGTGTGGCCCTTCCAGGGACCCGTGAACATGGGATGTCTTGTGTACCGGACTGTCGTTTTTAACATATTCAAAGGAAAATTTTTGAGCTTGAGTTTTATGAAAGGTTAGCTCGTGGAGTATAGAATGGACCTTGACCATCCATGTAGTTAGAGGCGAATACAAAATTTAAACTTTATGAGTTCGACTTTTGAGGACCCGATACTGCAAGGTTAATCCGCTCTTAGAGGCGGCTTAACAATGTTAGTGGCCTAAAGCAAAATTTTGTCAAGAGGCCTTAGATTTTTCTTTTTTCTTTTTTTGAAAAAGAATTCATATAGTGTTTATTGAAAGTCTATCATTTTAGCTTTTTGGGATGAGCGATTGTTAACATTAACGTTTTAATCAATTTCTTCTAATATTTTCTTTTTCAATTTGACAATATGTAGCCAAACAATTACATGGCTAAAAAGTTCTCTTTCATTTTTATAAAAATTTTGTTTCTTTACCTTTAAATATTAAGTAATTTTTGAAGAAAATTAACTCTAAAACCTATTATTAATATATAAAAAGAGGGGCCCCAAAAAAAAAAGGGGCCTAAAGCCATTGCCTTAATGGCTTTGGCATTGAGTCGGCATTGCGGATTTCAGTAAGATAGATCCATGATTTAAACTTAATGGATTCAATATAAAATGTTTACCATCGAACATATTGTGCATTTAGAATTATGGATTCAAGTTTCATATTCGTTGAAGTTTTGGTAATTTTTAGAAAACATGCTACATCTGTATGTGATGTTAACGATTAGGTGCTGATTAACTTTTTACTTTTTTTTTTTTTTTATAAAAGTTCCAGCATGACTTTTGCGAGCATTTAAGTTAAATGCATTGTTTTAGATTATTAATGTAGTTTAAGCGGTTAATTACACCAGTTTTAACATTTATTTTGCCCTATTTTATAGGTTACTTACACTAATTACCCGGATAATGTTCATCCTCACGCAAGTGAACTCTTGGACACAGAGTAGTCAAAGTAAAAAAATCCATAAACACAAACAACAAATATTTATTTGTTATGCAAGAAAATGCAACTATAAAACACAAATTATAAACAATTCTTTTTATATACATACTACGCCTAGTTTATATTTCTATTTACTAAAAGTTCAGTCATAGACATTTGCTTAACAACTAATGTATTACTTTTTGTGAATTATATCTTTTTATTAACAGTTTGTTCTTTTACGGGAATTTTGGCTCCTCTACGATGATTGGAAATTGGGCATTTTCCGATTCTCTATTCAAGTTTTAACTCATTACTCTTTATTCTCATCAACGAACATAATTTGAAATGGTAAATTAATTTGTTTTAAACCTTATGAAATGAAGAAGACAAAAAGTGTGTAACGATAAAAACGCAATCGCTTTAATGATTAGCTTGTTTGGCCGAGCTTTTGGGAAGCCAAAAATATTTTTAAAAATTTAAAAAATACTATTTTAAAGAGTTGAAGTATTTGGTCAATCTTTTAGGAAAAAATTAAGAGCTTTTCACTAGTAGTAAAAGCTGTTTTTTGAAAGCGAAAAATAATATTTTTTTCTCCCAAAACACTATTAGAACCTTGAACCAGCCAAATTACTGGTTTAATGTGGCAAAATATTTTTCAAATTGGTTAGTCAAACACAAACTGCTACTCTACAAAAATACTTTTTTGACCACACTTATGATAAAAATAACTTTTTAAAAGCACGACAAAACAGTGTCACATGAAAAGGAATCTATTTTACTCCAAAACTTTTGATAAAACAAATTTTCCTTCTCACCGTCTACAGTGCATATGCTAGTCCCAATATTATTATTGTCAAGGTGAATGTAAAACTGCTATCATCAATATGTATGGGCTCTCATTTTAATCGAATAGAAGTTGTTTAGGTAATCCCAATTTGGCTGCTGTGCGCTTATCTGGCAAATACTGCACTGATGTAACAACAATTACGCCTCAGCCCCAGCTGATGGTAGCGAAGTTTAGTGCACCGGGCTGCACATGGTTTATGCATAAACTAACATGAATTAGTTTCTTCCACAACTCAAAAGACTTGACTTGCCAGCCAATCATGATATCCAAGCTAGGATACGGATAAGATTTAGAACAAACCTTTCAACTAAATGGCCAATTTTGTGAACTTAGCAGCAAAAAGTCCGCTCGTACTAGATGTCAATGGATCAAACCGTAAGGTTTTCTGTATTCTACCACTCTTGCATGGCCAATTTTTGGCAGCAGTAATCTCTAGCAATTCTGCAAATAAATAAGAAAACTGACTGCATCAAGAAGAAGAAAAACAGAGGGGCTGATAAGCGAAAAGGTGCAAGAGAGGAAAAAGCTTGATAGCATCTTTCACGCAATTCATAATAACTCTATTGATGATTTAAAATGAAGCTGGATAAACCCCTTCTCGTGCAAGGTTTTGTTAAAAAATTTCACCTTGTTGACTTATATAAGATAGCTTCCACTAACTGTTCAAGTATAACTTTCAAAACAGCAGTTCTGAAGTAACTTTACTAATAGCTATATGCAGTGGATAATGAAAAATCTTAACCGCATATGTGATTAAATCTGGCACCCATCTAGTGAAATCACAAACACCTTAAGGTATCAGTTTCCAGATTCACAACAACAAAAAGCAAAATTTTACCTGCAGATGTGTTCTCTGAAAGGAACCGTTCGACCACATCTTCATTCTGAGCAAAGGTTAAACTGTTCCACACATAACACAGACAAAAAAACGGCTTATGAGAATTTAATAGAATGAAAAGAAAGAGGACTCTATAGCTCAGGGATATAAGTCGATAACACCTGCAAGTGCTATAGACAAGGACTCCCCCAACTCTGAGCAATCTGAATCCATTAATCAGAAGTTGCAGCTGGAAGAAACGGATAAAATACTGTGAGGCGAAAACATAGGAGAAAACAAACTTGAGCAAGGAGAAAAGCCTAGAATGAGGAATGAAGCACCAAGATAAAAAAGTTTCACAAAAACATGGAAATTTAACTACATGGCGTTAAATTTAGAAAGATTCACGTATTCATGAGGGATGATTTTGAGGGCACTAAAGTAGGAGGAAAAGAGAAACAATGCCCATCACTCAGAAGTAAAAAGTGTTACATACATATAGAGCTACAGAATCTTCCCAACCACATCTCACAAGTCACAAGAGACAAGCTCAACCTTGCTATGATGATAGAACCCAGACACCAACTTCTCTTTGTTAAGAAAATCTAGAATCTGAGACTGGACAGCTTCTATAGCCTCTCATAATTAAAAGAAAGTACCTACTACCTAGCAGCCCACAATAAGAAATCATCCCGAAACTAAAGTAAAGTTGAACGGTGCTACTAAAACCTGGAACAAACATTAAAGTTAATGGCAAAACTTGGAAGTGGCATACTAAAGTCATTTCGATATACCTATTTGTGATTCTGGTTCTAAAAAAATCTAAGAGCAATAAGCTTTGGAATATCATGCAACAACATGCACGCCAGATGAGATCTTGTGCTTCTGAGTCATTGCTTTTGGAATTCTTTCCATGACCTTTTCATCAGAAAGTCTCCAAATAAAGCACAGGTTAGACATAGAATCAATAGCACACCCACCATACAACAACAAGAACAACAACCCAGTAAAATCCCACAAGTGGGGTATGAGGAGTGTAGTGTGTACGCAAACCTTAACCCTACCCCGGGGGGTAGAGAGGCTGTTTTCGACTCACAACAAATCAAGCATAATGATCCAAATTATACTAATGTTTACAAGCTATGAGCCAATCTCTCTTGTTAACGAATAGCTATGCCAGCTGCAAAACTGGCCGAGTGTTTTCAAGGCAGAAGGTATATGTAGGTTTAAGAAAACAAGCTAACTTCAGCACCTGAAGGACAGTCAGATCATCGGTTCTTTCTGCATCTAGCACGCGCCGCTGGAGGGTTGTCCAGCCCCACTGTTCAAATTTCTGAACGTGCTTAATAGAACCATCATGGGTACATTCTGCATCCACAAGAACCTGGCTTGAACTCAAACCAGTCAGTAGTTATGGAGGACAATATAAGAAAATGGCTTCAAGCGGTTCAAACTGTTGAATAGGATTAACTCCAACCACATAATGATTGATATACAAGTAACTGAAACAATAATCTTCACTTGATGATGATCAAGTTTTAGGAAAAAGAATATAAGCCTTCAAGTCCGAGCAAGAACAAAGGTAAAAAGAAAACATCTGGAGTTTTGGGACTTTACTGTACCTTGTCATAGCCGAGCAGCAAAACCTCACTCATAGGCCTTTTTTGATATAATTCATTCTTTCTCAGCCCAACCACCCCAGAATACCGACCATAAAATATAAGCTCTGGTTCTTGAGTTGATGAAAATAGCTTGGAGACGCCTTTTTCTCTCGCTATAGCTTCCTTCTTCCTTTCTTTCCATGGTCTGCGGGACTTCCACTCCCTATATACTTCAGAATTTTCTCCGGAAGGAAATACATCTGCTCGATAAATAGAAAAAAGAAAATACCTTGAAAAAAGACTGACCAGAATTTGCAAAAATCATCAAGAAACAAAGAAGCATCTGCGGCCAAAGGTTATGGAATGATAAATTTTTTACCATTTTCATTTTGCAATGGAGAGTCTGAACCAACCCTGACAGGAAGAAGGGAAAAGCTGGTCCCATCAGCAACAAAAAGACGACAATGGTCACCAAGACCATATTTCTGTAGCATGGTTCTACAGGCCGCTAAACGATGTTTTGCAATGTCAACACCAGTCACAGAGCCCGAACTGCCAAGAATGTCCAATATCATACAAAGTTTAGCACCTAAAAGAAGATATCAAGTGAGCTACACATTGGCTAAATGCTGTATCAAAAGTCTATACATGGTACTTGGAATTTAAGGGCTTTAGAAAAGCATGTGCATCTACTGATCAATTAAGGAGATCAAGGAATCTTCAGTTTTCACACTAAGGTTTAACACAAATGAAATGCCTATGGATACTTCATATCTATCTTCATTTAGCTATGGCTTTCCCCGACCCTTGCCCACCACTTGTCCAAAACTTTTCACACATTATAGGAATTTTAGTTGCTTTGGTGTGTATGCTAATATTTGTTCAATAGATAAGCTTTGATCACTCTGTAAAAGCTGTCTTGTAAGAATATTTGTGTAAATATATATGTACTTTTAGTGCGAGCTTAAAGGATTTGTAGCAATTTGCTTGGTTTAAAGAGCATATAATCCACGGGGTGCTTATAGTTATATGGGCTTAATTTACTAAAAACATAGATATGAGTTTTATTTTCTTTTTAATGTCCTCATCATTAAATTTACCATGCTGTCTCATGTGTGCAGCAGCTACCTAGAACGGATATGACATACTGATTGCTATTACTTTCACAAAGGATGATTTTTTCATTTAAATTTTAACTTTTCCACTAATTATAATTTAATAAAAAACTATTAAATAGACATACTCAGTATTAAAAAAACAGGAATAATATTTCAAAATCCCTGATAGATGGCCAACATGTATAACACGGATTATGAATATGATTAATGACTCTTTCAACTCCTTATATTATCTCTCAACTACTTATAAACGTTTATAGCATCCACTTATTGTCAAGCTTTCTTTATATTCTATATAACTTCTAATTGATAACTACTAAAACCACTCACAAGTTTCGCTTTGTCACCTAGGGGATTATTATAGCAATATATTTAAACCTCTAGCTTTTTTTTTTTTTTTTTGTGACAGATTCATAATAAGGTACCTCTTGCCATATCTTAACAGCGTGCCCAGAACCAAATTCTTAGTAACGTGTGTGTGACCAAGTGCCAAAATCAACAGTCATTATAGAAGTTTACTTGTTCCATATTTAAACCAGGAGTTACCAGGTGCAGCACAAAGATCAAGGACATGATCCCCAACTGAAATGTCCAAAGCTGTCACAGCAGCTCCGGATGCCGCATCAATTCCATATATCTGGATAGAAAGACAAAATAAATACTCAAAATCATCAACTATTATAGAATAGAATCATATCTTATAATTACCCCCCTAAGCTAATTTCTCCAATATAAAACAGCCTGATAACTACAGGGTAAATTTTGCTTAGGCAACACTCTCCTAACCATCAAGCCAACAAGTCAATTGCGGGGAAAAGCAAAAAATAAAAATAAAAGTAATGTTGGAGATAGAGAAAGAGAGAGGTATATAGTATTGCAAGAGCAGGGCACAAGCTTCTATCTAGGCTATCTTTAGACAATATCAAGGAAAATAATTTCCTCTGGATAGTACTGGAAATTGATAATTATCTCAACACTCAAGAGTATCAAATTCCAAGAGACTTGATTAAGAAGATGCCTCACCTTCCCTTCTTGGTATGCCTTCGAACTAGCAATTCGAACATCAGGTGGAAGATGATAGAAATTTGGCAACCAACAAACTCTTTCAAGCTTGCATCTAATATCAGCTTCAATTTCTTCAAGAAAACTCTCATAACAGGGCTTTAATCTTCAAAAAGAAAAGATTGTGCAAGCATGAGATTCTATGAAGGCAGATTTCTTACATCAATTTTTGTGAAAGGCACATCCTTCAATATACTAAGAGTGTGCCTGACATGGCAGAAAATGTTCTTCTGGAAATATTTCTCTTGATAAAAGCAATTTCTGATGTTTCGTTATCTTGAATTGGTGGAAGATGTTCGCTAAGAAAAATATTTTATGGGCAGAAATCAGTTCCCTTGCAAATATTCCAACTATTACGCATTCCACTTGCTTCAATCAACAGTTAAACATTGTTGTCTACTTTTATTTATATGACCAAAACACTATCATTGTAGCCTATACAACACCCTGCAGATTACCATATAAACTTACATTTATACACAACTAAACACTTGGAAAATGATTCAGAAAGATTAGATCACACGGTGGAAATAGGTAAAACATTTTTATATGAAAAAGAAAATCCAACCCAAAATGTTTTCCTCCACACCAACTGCACCCTAAGATTATTACTCTTTCATCAAAAAGTTTCCTTCAGCAAGCTTATTATACACCCAAAGGCAGTATGTTGCCTACAAGTAAGCATATCTACCACTAAGTTTCAGCATACAAGTTAGGCATTGCTAACTAGATTTATGTGATTCTACCATTCCAGTGGATTTCCCCCAGTGGACATGCCAGAAAGCACATGCAAATAGCTTATTGGCATCTGCTATTGTTTAAACTTTAAAGTTAATGATGGAAAAACCATACAAATAAGTATAGGAACATGACTATGGACTTTTCAATTGAATTAGAAATTAGATGTTACATAGCATAAACTTTATCTATTATGGCTGACTATCACGGGTTTTGTACGTTGCAACAATGCTAAACGGTTGTTTTGAAAATGAATAAGCTTCAAGAATATCACCACTCTAGGTGTGGCCTAGTGGCCAATGAAGCTGTAATGGGCCTTGGGAGAGACTACGGTTCAAATCCCAGCACTTGCAAAAGCGGTAGGCGATTACTTCCTGTCTGTCTATACCTTGATGGACATAATTATTTGGTAGCAACGCTTGTGGGAGGTAGTAAGTACTCGATTAGTCGAAATGTGTGCAAGCTGGCCAAACACCATAGTTATTTGAAATAACAGTGTATTACCACTCTATTCCCCTTATTATATTGGAAGCAAAAGCTGAAAAGGAACTAACAAGACACGTGCTGGAGTAGAAGTAGGAGGAAACAAGCAAAACGAGATACTCCATCTATCTCATTTTATGTGGCACATTTTCCTTTTTAGTCGGCACCAAAAAGAATGATATATTTCTATATTTAAAAACAAACTAACCTTAAACTTCTCATTTTACTCTTAATAAGATGATTTATAGTCACACAAATATCTACGTTTCAAACCACAGTTTTCGAAAATTGTTAGTATTAATTTACTAAACTTCGTTTCCAGTCAAACACCTTCACATTGAGACAGTACCTTCTAATTTACTACTTATATATTTAGTATATTGCCGGACACTGAACAATTTAACAGACATTTGAAAATGCTAATAAAGAAAACGAGCAAATGCAATAGATATACTTAGCCAAAAGTACCTTATATAACGAGGTGTAGAATCAGTGGCAGAATAAATAGAAGGATCCAAGCCATTCTGTTTCAGAAAATCAAGAAAAGCTTCTGGCAAAGGTAAAGTTGAGATTTCTTCCACCTCCGTCATCCCAGAGAATTAAAAAAGACAATAACTTTATTGCCCTGAAACGTCAATAAAATGAAACCCATATAATTAATCCTTTGAAAAGCTCTTCAAATACAGAAGTCTTCGTTAGAAACTATAGAGATATGGTGGGATGAACCAAAAAGCAGAAAAAGGATGTCGGAATACCTGAAGAGAAAATCGTTTGATGAAATATGCTGAAAAATTGTAAAAAGAAGCCCAAAATACACAAAAACAAAATGGCCGCGCAGCCAGAAAAACGTCAAAACTAGCAGAATCCGGCGAGCAATTTTTTTCTTTTTTGGGCTTGGGGCCGCAGTTAGTAGATGCAGTGTACTCGCTTTGTTATTGTTTTGAGGATAATTTGAGGAATTTTTATAAAGCACTGTGGTTTAGAGCTTAGGTAATTATAGTTTGTCTAATTATTCGTAGTTACTATTCAATTATTCTCAGCTTGTATTACTTCTATTCGGACGCGCATTGATTATAAGTATCACAAACCAAATACATTCAACGCAAAATATAGGAGTGTATGCAAAGGATACAATTTGTATCGACACAACGAATGCAACCAAGGGAAAATACAGAAATACAGAAAATGAAATGATCTTGTTAAGAGTCGAATTTAAGACCCCTGCTTACTAAGTGTGTACTCTAACCAACTAAGCTACAAGAGCTTGTTGCTCTCTTGTTTCAGTTCAAAATAATTGATCTTTTATTTCAGTATTACATATAAATTTGGCATAACATTCAAATATAGTTACGAATAGTAACTTTTTGAGAAATAGCTACGAATGATAAATGTAGTATATATGTTTGTTATGCAGCATAAATTTTTCTTTATAGAGTTTTGTCTGGAGTTTTAGAAAATACTCTTGTTTACCCTAAAAACGGATACAATTGAATTTATATTGTAGTTTTAAGGACACGTGATTTACTTAGCACAAACTAAAAGAAAATGTAAATTGATACTGAAATTAACTACAAATATAAATAAAGCAAACCAAATGAAATGTATTGCTTTGATCCTTGAGCTAGGTTGCCCTTGAATCAAATGAATATTTCGCCGGAAAGTATGAACAAAGTAACTGAAATATTGAGATCTTAAGAGAAAGAGAATATATTGCTTTTAGTAACGTGAACATGATATCTTGTACAAATGACCAGACTCCATTTATATAGTAGGGGAGTCCTATTCTTGGTACAATTTTAAATACAGTAAGAAATCCCATGATTGTCTAATTAATCGGCCTCTTCTTGATACGTGCCGAGATTTGCGTCGTGATCCTCGCCCAATTACGGTTATTTCGTCATTTCATTATTCGACCCAGTAAGCTTCCCTCGATCTCTATCTTATTCGGTGGGATCTTGATCGATCTCGATCTTATTCGGTCTCGGTTTTGGTCGGTCACGATCTCAATCGGTCTCGTGGTCTCGAGCTTGACAACCTAACCCTGCACCACAGTTTAATATAAATCGAAGCCGATCCTTGACTTATCATGCTCCTCCCTGGATCAGCTGCACAAAAACGGCAAGCCCGATTGTGACCGTATACAGATAGTCCCCTCGTTTTTTAGAGAGTAATGACAAGAAACGACTAGAGTCCTCGATCTTCACCTCGATACATCATGACGTAAGCACCATGACGTAAGCAATAGAAGTAACCAAAACGTCTCGTCGGTACAGTTTCCCAAGCATTTAATGTGAGCCAGTCGACAATCGGCCACTACCGGATTTTGAACCGTCGTCTTAAACCTATAAATATATCTTTCTTCATTTTTCAAACTTTACTTTCAAATCTTCTTCACTATAATCTTCAAAATCCTTTGCCTTCCTCAGAGCTTTGTATTTTCATATCTCTGAGTTTCTTTACTTGTTTCATCACAAAATACCAAGCGCTCATCCTCCGTGTTATTTTTCTCCATTTATAAAAATGGCTAAGACTTCAAAAACTGTTCCACTAAAGGAAACCGCTTCTTCATCAAGGCCCGCCAGCGACGGAGCCGTGGCGGAACCTCCCCTAGAGGACTTCGTTCCGAGAAAGTGCCCCACTGCTGCCGATTTTAAGATAGAGAATACACCCTCGACACCGGATCGATGCAAACCGATGTCGAGATACATATGCACAATTACCGACATTCTCCTTGACTAAGTTAAAAAGGACTGCAACTGGGTTGACAAGCACGTGGTGTGTGCCCTCGCTTGAGGAATCAATCACTACCTATGTGGAAGGGTGTTTAAGTATTTACACTTATCCTTTCACATTGGGTACTTTAGACCCCATCATCGTTGCCTTCTGCAAGAGGTACAATGTGACCCTTAGCCAGATCCAACCATCATTTTGGATGATCGTGATCCTCCTTCGATTTTTTGTAAACAAGATCGAGGGGCATTCTTTTACCCTCGATCACCTTATGCGTCTCTACAGTCCCCGGCTTTATCGAGGAGGGTTGATCAAGCTTTACCGCCGCGCCACCAAACCCCCGTTATCGAGCATAGATGAGACCTGACACCGAGGTTGGTGGGCCGATTTTGTCCGAATAAAGACCTCGGACCTGATCCCTACCGAAGACATGTCGTTTCCTGAAGAATAACATGAATCATAAGTATTGCTTTGCCTTGAATATCTAACTTTGCCGTTTTAGTTCTCGTCTTCTTTCCTCATCTAAGTTATTTGTGTTGCCGCTGTGGCCCACGTGCCGGAAGTAATCCCCGATCTCAGGAAATGGGTCGAGGGCTTAGTATCGCAGAAGTCTTACTCTGAGCGTGCTTGGATGGAGTTATCAAAGGGTCAATGTGAGGCCCGTAACCATGGTAGTTTTCTTTCTTAGAACGGTTATCACTCGGGTCTTGTATCAAGCTTACTTGTCTTTTTCCATTTGTAGGCCTCGTAAAGGATGTAGCAATGAGGCCCCCATCTACTGAAGAAGAGGCACTTCTCTCTTCACCTTCCCCGAAGCAGGCCAAAGAGAAGAAAAGAAAAGGGGCTCCGAGCTCTCCGGACTCGGAAAAGAAAAGACCGGCGAAGAGACCCCGTAAGCCTAAGGGGGACACCAATGCTATGCATCTGGACTCGATCCGTCAACTAAGAGATGAGTCCGAAGAGGAAGAAGGTTACAGTTTAATAGCTCGTAAGCGGGCTGGCGCTTCGATACAAAAGTCCCCTGAACCAGATGAGGTTGACAAGGGAGATATGGACGAAATTTCGGAGCCAGAAAAGGTCGAGGCTGCTCCATCCCAAACTGAGGCTGCTCCATCCCAAACTGAGATGATCGAAGAGGGAAACGGAGGCAAGGACTCTCGAATAGCTGAAGATGTCCCAAGGGACGAACACAGAGTGATTGATATCTCTGAGTCCCCATAATTTTTGGACTCCACGATCCACGAAGCAGCTAACTTGGTAGGTCCCCCTTGCGAGGATTTTCAGGGGCCAGTTGACATCCACACCTTCCTGGATGGGGTGGAGTTCGAAGCTTCTGGTGATAACACCAGTTTTGGTGACTTACTGGTGCCGAAGAAAACACCATCATCGGATGTCACTCGGTCTTCATCAAGCCCGAAACTAGTGGATTGGTTCCCGGCCCCCAATGCTAACCTCGATCGCAGGCATACCATAGTACTCATTATCCTGGAGGATGCTCGGGTATTCTCTCCCCCCGTGGGGATCACTAGCTACCTGAGATGATTGGTGACAAAAGAGGACCAAGCCACGATGGATGCGGTGGGAGCAGCTTGTTTGTGCAACGAGGCTCAGCACACTCTAAATCAGGAAAGTTCGAGGGCCATTCCGTTATCTTTTTTTAAAACTTTGAATTGTAGATAATTCTAACATTTTCTTCCTTACTTGTAGGCTTCGGTGCTGCATCAAGAGGCCTTCCTTCAAATTCGTGAAGAGCGCAAGGCTGAGTTTTAGGGCCTCACTGAGAAATGCGATACTTACAAGCTTCTCAGCGAGAAGCTTTAGGCAGATTTGGTGACGGCTCGAGATGAGCATGCTGAGATGGCCGAGCAGGTATTCCCAGTGCTTCATGATAGTGAAGATGAGTTGGAGATAACAACTAATGATCTGATTCTGCAGGTTCGACAGAGGTTCGAACAGATCAAGGACCTTCAAAGGCAAATATATGAAGTACAAGCTGAGGCTGAAAAGTTCAAGGGGTGTATGGACATCTTAGCTTCAAAAAAGGAGGTCGTCCAAGCAGAGCTAGAGTTGGCCGAGTCTTAGCTTTGGCCTGCAAGGGAGAAGGCCTCGGTACAGGCAAAGAAAATCGAGGAGCTTCAGTCTAAGTTAGCCAACTTGGCCAAAGAGCTCGAGGTGCCAGATCTAAGGCGGCCGCGGCCAATATTAAGGCCCAGGCTAATGCGACCCAATACAAGGTCGAGGTTGAAGCCACCCTAGCGCAGGCCAAGAGCATAGTGGTTCATGCGAGGTGGCAAGCTTGAAGGGAGGCCCTCGAGGGGGGCCGTGATCAAAGCTTCGATATATCTGCTGAAATCGAGATTGCCAGGGTAGAGGAAACAAAGGCTCGGAAGCTAGCTTTTCCCGAGGAAGACTCCGAGAATTTAAGCGAATCTGGCGGTGGAGAAGACTCTGAGGGCGAGGATACTTCTCTCGACGAGGACCATTCCGCTTAGGCTTTGTAATTTTTGTAATTTTTCATTTTTATTTTGAGGCCGATCAACCCTTGTAAATAACACTTAATCGGGCCATGTGACCCTTGTAAAAAGTCTTTTGAGATATATGTAAAAACTTTTTTTCCTTCTATGGCTTTTGAATTTGTTTTCTTTTTGTTACTTTATGTAAGGGTCAAAACGCTTTATCATAAGATTATGAAGTTGTACTTGAGGGTCCAAGGTTTGGGATGGTAAGGATCGATAATAAGCGTTGCCTTCGACCGTTTCTAATCGATGGACCCTGAATGATTATTCGAACTTGAGCTTACGTAGCCCTTAAGCTTAATGATCGAGTGAGGACTTGCTCTAACTCGAAATAAGGTAGCCTGTAGGCTTTCTAGTCGAGTGAGAATGACCTCTCGAACTCAAAGTAAAGTGGCCCTTAGGCCTTCGTAGTCGAGTAAGAATGACCTTCTCGAACTCGAAGTAAAGTAGAACTTAGGCCTTTGTAGTCGAGTGAGAATGACCTTCTCGAACTCGAAGTAAAGTAGCCCTTAGGCTTTTATAAATTTTGTATCTGGCCGATCCGGCCTTTGTAAAATGACGGTTTATATATATATATATATATATATATATATATATATATATATATATATATATATATATATATATATATATATATATATATATATATAA
>NW_017671120.1:77664-120705 GCF_001879085.1 Nicotiana attenuata
TTTTGAATTTTTTCCTTTGTTTTATCATTTGTGCTCACAAAGGTTGTAATGCCTTAGCATGAAATAATGAGGTTGTGTCCGAGGGTTCGAACAAAACCTTGCCTTTATTGCCTTTCTGGGTTAAGGCGTTATCGGGATTCGATATTACCGAAGTTTTTTTCCAGAAATATCTTAAGTTTAAGATTATGCCAAGGGTATCCTTTGGAACCGTTTGTGAAAGAATTTATTCTTTTTCGAAGGCCTATGTTTGTTGCGGATTTTGGACGTCTCCGAACCGTGTTAAATTGGTCGTCGCCTTTTAGTTCGGGTGTATCCTGGTGAGCTTGCTTTCCCATGTTATCCAGGCTTGCCTAAGATAACAGTCCCTGAATGGGTATGGCCGTGGCCTTTAAATTTCGAGGGTTGCCTAAGAGATCTTATGCCCTCGATGTTAAATATTTCGATATGTTCGAGTTTATTTTATGGACGGAAGTCCCCGAGTGTGGGAGTGATTATCCGAACTCTAGTTACAATCGGCCCTTAGGCTCGTTTCCATAATAGATCGAAATTATGGGTTGTAAAGCGGAAGTTTTTCCAAGACATTAAATAATTGCAAGGAAAGTACTTCTCTTTATTCTTATCGAAACTAGCCACACATGCGTACATGATTTATGTCAGAGCTCGAGCAATCTATATGGGCACGGTTCGTTTTGACCGTTTGGCCCTTACAATAAATCCTACCTATTAAGACCCTTTTATTTCGAGATGATTTCCTTGCTAGAATACTTCAATACCCGAGGGTAATCCCCCCCCCCCAGTATTCGAGCTTGATTGTAGAGAAATCCCGGATACTGCAAACATAGTCTTTGATACCGATTTGTGATCAGCCTTCAATTCTAGGGTAGCACGATCCACTGTTGCCTCCTTAAAAACCTTGCAAAAAAATCCATTGGGACAAAAACGGTTCAAGGGAAAAATAGTGCAACGCATGCTTTCGGACCTAAAGGCTTCGTACCGCTCCTTGTCGATAACCTGCAAGTGTTAATCAAAGAAAATAGAAAGAATTGAAATGGGGTCGTACCTTAGCAGCAATATCGTTTGAGATGAGTTACGTTCCAATTATTTGGTAGTTGTTCTACATCCATCATTCCGAGCTTATAGGATCCTTTCCTTGTGATCTCGAGAATCTGGTACGGCCTTTCCTAGTTTGGACCCAACTTTCCTTCTTTTGGATTTCGGGTGTTTAACGTGACCTTCCTTAACACCAAGTCCCCAATATTAAAATATCGAAGGTTGGCCCTTCGATTGTAATACCTTTCGATTCGTTGTTTTTGGCAGCCAGTCGAACAAAGGCAGCTTCATGTTGTTCATCTAATAGCTCCAAGCTCGTATTCATGGCCTCGTCATTCGATTCCTTCGTCGCATATCAGAATCTGATGCTTGGCTCCCCAACTTTGACTGGTATTAAAGCTTCGGCGCCATAAACCAAAGAGAACGGGGTAGGCCCGGTATTGGACTTCGAAGTTATGTGATACACCCAAAGGACTTCGGGCAGGACTTCTCTCCATTTTCGTTTGGCGTCGGTCAGCCTTTTCTTGAGGTTTTGTCTTATGGTTTTATTGGTCGATTCGGCTCGCCCATTCCCACTGGGGTGATAAGGTGTTGATAAAATCCTTTTGATCTTGAGGCGTTCGAGAAATTTGGTCACCTTGTTGTCGATAAGCTATTTTCCATTGTCATATGCAATTTCGGATGTATTCAGAATCGACATACGATATGGTCCCAAATGAAGTCGATAACTTCTTTCTCCCTGACCTTCTGATAGGCATGTGCTTCAACCCACTTAGAGAAATAGTCAGTCATAAATAAAACAAATTGAGCTTTACCTGTTGACGATGGAAGAGGGCCGAAGATGTCCATCCCCCACTTCATGAACGACTATGGGGATAAAACCAAATGCTGCAGCTCCCCAGGTTGATGAATCATCGGAGCATGTCTTTGATATTTATCACATTTTTGCACAAACTTCTTCGCATCTTTTTCCATATCAATCCAGTAATAGCCGGCTCTGATTACCTTTCGAACCAGCGATTCGGCGCTTGAGTGGTTCCCACACGTGCCTTCGTGGACTTCCCTCGAAACATACTCGGTATCTCCCCATCCTATTCATATCGCTAGTGGACCGTCGAACATCCTTCTGAGTAAGGTTCCATCTTCGGACAAGCTAAATCGGATTGACTTCGTGCGTAGGGCCCTCGATTCTTTCGGATCTAAAGGAAGTTTTCTGTTCTTCAAATACTCGATGTATTTGTTTCTCCAATCTCATTTCAAGCTTGTGGAGTTTATCTCGGCGTGGCCTTCTTCGACCACTGACCTCATGAGTTGTACGACAGCCCCCGAATTGAGTTCGTTGTCTTCGACCGATGAGCCTAGATTAGTGAGGGCATCAGCTTCGCTATTTTGATCTCGAGGCACATGTTGCAAAGTACATTCCTTGAACCGGTATAGAGTTACTTGTAGCTTATCCAAGTATCTTTGCATTCGTTCCTCTCGAACTTCAAAGGTTCCGTTAACCTGATTCACAACGAGGAGGGAGTCGCATTTGGCTTCGATCACCTCTGCTCCCAAGCCTTTGGCTAGTTCGAGACCTGCAATCATGGCCTCATATTCAGCCTCGTTGTTAGTCAATTTCACAGTCCTGCTAGATTTTCTAACCACGTTACCTGTGGGTGATTTTAGCATGATGCCGAGTCCGGACCCCTTTATGTTCGAAGCACCGTCTGTTAAGAGGGTCCAGATCCCCGAAGATGTACCCGAGTTGACTAATAATTCCCTTTCAACCTCGGGCATTAGGGCTAGTGTGAAGCCAGCCACGAAATCTGCCAAGATTTGAGACTTGATAGTTGTTCGGGTCGATACTCAATATCGTACCCGCTGAGTTCTACGACCTATTTGGCCAATCGCCCCGAAAGCTCGGGTTTATGATAAATATTTCGAAGGGGATAAGTTGTTACCAGACATATGGGATGACATTGAAAGTATGGTTTTAGTTTCCTAGAGGCGCTTATCAAAGCGAGTGCCAACTTTTCTAGATGAGGATATCTAGTTTCGGCCTCACCTAGGGTCCGACTAACATAATAGATTGAGAATTGCGTACCTTGTTCTTTTCGGACTAGGACTCCACTTACCGCTATCTTCGATACTGGCAGATATAAGTAAATCTGTTCGTCTGCCCTCGGCGTGTGAAGCAGCGGCGGGCTCGACAAGTATCGCTTAAGCTCCTTCAAAGCTCGTTGACATTATCGGGTCCATGTGAAGTTGTTCTTCTTTTTCAGCAACGAGAAGAATCAATGACTTCTATCGGACGATCTCGAGATGAATTGACCCAGGGCTGCAATGCGCCCGGTTAGCCTTTATACAGCCTTCACATTATCCACTACCGCGATATCTTTGATTACTTTGATCTTGTTGAGATTAATCTCGATTCCTGGATTCGACCCCATGAATATGAAAAAACTTGCCGGACCCGAACCCGAATGCACATTTCTCTGGGTTGAGCATCATGTTGTATTTCTTCAGCATACTGAAAGTTTCCTGCAAATGCTTCAAATGGTCATCTGCTCGCAGGGACTTAACTATCATGTCATCAATATAAACTTCCATAGATTTTCCTATTTGTTCTTAAAACATTCAGTTTACTAGGCGTTGATAGGTTGCACCAGCATTTTTTAGTCCGAGTGGTATTACATTATAATAATAGGTACCATACTCAGTAATGAACGAAGTCTTTTCCTTGTCTTCCGGGTTCATTTGTATTTGGTTGTACCTGGAATAGGCGTCGAGAAAACTGAGGATCTCGTGGACGATTGTGGCATCGATCATACGATCGATGTTAGGCAAAGGAAAAGAATCCTTGGGGCATGCTTTATTTAGGTCTTTGTAGTCTACACACATCCTAAGCTTGTTTACCTTTTTAAGGACTACTACTACATTCTCTAACCATTCGGGATATTTTACTTTTCGGATGGACCCTATTTTGAGAAGTTTGGTTACCTCGCCTTTGATAAAAGTGTGGTTGACCTCGGACTGAGGCCTCATTTTTTATTTCATCGGGCGGAACTTCGGGTCCAACTCAGTTTATGAGTAGTGATCTCTAGTGGTATCCCTGTCATATCGAGATGGGACCAAGCAAAACAATCCATATTAGCTATACGAAATTGAATAAGTTTTTTCCTGAGCTCAGAAGTTAACCCCGTGCCCAGGTATACCTTTCAATAAGGCGGATGCTCGATCAGTATGATTTGTTCCAGCTCTTCGACCGTTGATTTTGTGGCGTCAGAATCATCGGGGATTATGAAGGATTGAGTACCCTATAGTCATCATCCTCGTAAGTCCCCTTCTCCTCCGGTTGGGTCGAGGCTGGTGTTTGTGGTTGCTATTTAACCCCCTGCTTTCCCTTCGAATGACCCTTTCGTTGATGAGAGCGCCGATATCGGTATCACTTCGTCGATGGCAAACATTTCCTTAGCGGCGGGTTTCTCCCTGTAAACTGTTTTGACTCCCTCTGGCGTTGGGAACTTTAGAACCCGGTGAAGGGTTGAAGGAACTGCCCTCATGTTGTGGATCCACGGTCTCCCGAATAGGGCATTATACCTCATATCGCCCTCGATCACATGGAACTTCATTTCTTGGATGGTCCCAGCCACGTTTAATAGCAAAGTTATTTCGCCTTTGGTGGTTTCACATGCCATATTGAAGCCGTTTAGAACTCGGGCCGCGGGTACAACCTGATCTTGTAGGCCGAGCTGTTCTACGACCCTCGATCGAATTATGTTGGCCGAGCTACCTTGATCAATCAAAACACATTTAACTTGAGTCTTATTCATAAGTACAGATATTACTAGTGCATCGTTGTGGGGTTGTTCGATCCCTTTTGTATCCTCGTCATTGAAATACAATGTTCCTTCCGGTATGTAATCCCGAGTTCGCTCCTCTCTTGTGATCGACACCTTGGTGCATTTTAATACTGGTCCTTGAGGAGTATCGACCCCTCCAACGATCATGTGAATCACGTGTAGTGGTTCCTCTTGCTCGTTCTATTTATTGGAATCTCTGTTTTTGAAGTGATTCTTGGCCCTGTCTCTTAGGTATTCCCGAAGGTGCCCCTCGTTGAACAATCGGGCTACTTCCTCCCTTAGGTGCCTGCAATCTTCTATTTTATGGTCATGGGTACCACGATACTGTGACGACCCGACCCGTCGTCTCATGTGTTACTGCTCCGTTTCCCCCATTTTATGCTTCTTCATGTTTCATTATCAGTGTTTGGTGTGTTAGAGTTGATCGAAATTTATTTTGGAGGTCCGGTGTAGAATTAGGCTTGAATTGGCGAAGTTAGTATTTTGGCGAATTCCGGTTGATGGGTGAGAATTTGATTCGAGGGTCGGAATGGAATTCCGAGAGTTGCTGTAGCTTTGCTAGGTGATGTTGGATATGTGTGCAAATTTTCAGGTCATTCGGATGTCGTTTGGTCGGGTTTTTGATCGAAAGTGCATTTCGGAAGTTTCTGAAGAACTTAGGCTTGAATCCGATGGGATTTAATGGTTTTAGCATTGTTTGATGTGTTTTGATGATTGGAGCAAGTTTGAATAATGTTTTAAGATGTGTTGGTGCTTTTGGTTGAGGTCCCGAGGGCCTCGGGGTGATTTCGGGTGGCAATCGGAAAGAAAATTGAAGTTGGAAATTGCAGGTTCTTGGCTGCAGCAGGTATTTTCGCATCTGCGGAAAGGCAACCGCAGATGCGGTTGCGCGGAAGCGGAGAAGGCTTCGCAGGTGCGAAAGAGGGTGAGATTGAGCAGTTACGCAGAAGCGAAAGTCGTTTCGCTTAAGCGAGTCCGCAGAAGCGGACATGAGGTCGCAGAAGCGGTTTGACCTGGGGGGTGAAGTTTCGCAGAAGCAAGAAATTTTGTCGCAGAAGCGACCCTTGTGATTTAATGAAATTCCGCTTAAGCGGACAAAAACCGCAGAAGCGGTCACGCGGAAGCGGGCATGGGGACCGCAGAAGCGGAAACCCCTGAAGGCCAGTAGGAGTTTATATTCATTTTTGCTCCGCGAGGGTTATGTTATTTCCACCATTTTTGAGCGAGCTTTGGGAGCTTTGAGGCGATTTTGAAGAGGGATTAAAGGAGGAATGATTAGAGGTAACTTCCTTGGCCTAAATTCATGAGATTATGTTAGATTTAACATGGAAATTGGTTGAAATTCATCAAAAGGGGTAAAGCTAGGGCTTGAGTTTTTGATATTTCAAATTGGGATTTGATAGGTCATTTGAGCTCGGATTTGGGAGTTCTTGGTATGTATGGACTCGTGGCGAGACGAGGAATCCGGTAATGTGAGTTTTGTAATTTTTCGAGAAGTGGGCCCGGGGCTCGGGTTTTGCTAGTTTCGAGATCGTTGCTATTTTTCGACTGTTTTCGATTGGGTATTGTCCCATTGGCATATTGTGATGTATTCGCTCTGATTTTGGTTAGATTCGACGCGTGTGGAGGCCGATTTGAGGGGAAAAGGCGTCGCGGGCTAGAGATTTCGCCGGTTCGAGGTGAGTAATGATTGTAAATAATATCTTGAGGGTTTGAAACCCCGGATTTGCACCCATAGTGCTATATTGAGGTGACTTGCACGCCAGATAAAGAGCGTGGGGTAGAGCACCATTGGGGATTGTGACTTGGTCCGCCCCGGTTGTTGATTTTATCGCGTATTTCGCTATGACTTGTTGTTTTTCACTAGGACTTGGGCTTATTGCCATATTTGGGGCTTATTGTCGACTGTTTGAACTCCCTATGAGCTATCATCACTATTTTCCTCACTATTTGAAATATTATTTGAACTCAGTCCATTGTCGTTACACTGTTTCATGAACTCAGCTATATTTTTACTCAACCTCGAGTTTTAACTGATATTTGAACCACTGTTTGAGCTGAGCATTATTGTTTCTTTACTGATGCCCGAGGGGCTTATAATTATTTTTGGACTGATTGAGGCCGAGGGCCATATGTAAGGATATGCTGAGTGATGTGAGGAGGCTTTCAGGCCTCGAGTGTATTGTGAGGAGGCTTTCAGGCCTCGAGTGTATTGTGAGGAGGCTTTCAGGCCTCGAGTGTATTGTGAGGAGGCAAGGAGGCTTTCAGGTCTCGAGTGTATTGTGAGGAGGCTTTCAGGCCTCGAGTGTATTGTGAGGAGGCTTTCAGGCCTCGAGTGTGCTGTGAGAAGGCTTTCAGGCCTCATGTTGATATGTACAGGCTTTCAGGCCTTATGATGATATAGCACTTGGGCTGTAGGAGCCTCTCCGGAGTCTGCACACCCACAGTGAGCGCGGGTACCCATCTAGAGCGATTAAATTTTAGACAGTGGTAACAATGACACTGTCATACGCGTTTTGGTCAGGTAACAATGACTGACCAGTCAGGTAGCAATGACTAACCAGTGGTAACAATGGCACTGTAATACGCATTTTGGTCAGGTAACAATGGCTGACCGGTCAGGTAACAATGACTGACTAGTAACGAAAATCATGCCCGAGGGGCGAACTTTTATGTGCTCATCTTGCATACTTATTTGCATTTTTACCTGCTATGCTGTGGTATTTGTGCCCGAGGGGCGGATTTTCTGTGCTAATCAGCACTAACTATTTTGAACAGCTTTTGTAATTATTGAAAGGACCATTTTCAAAAGAGATTTGAACTGAGCCGAAACATTCCTAAAGAGTTCTCTGATTTCACTATTTTCTCGGAAATTGTACCCGGCTTCTGTACAGCCCGTTGGTTGCTTTACGTGATTTCTTGCTGCTCAGTTATTATTTACTTCTATTACTCACTGAGTTGGAAGTACTCACTTTACTCCCTGCACCTCGCGTGCAGTTGCAGGTATCGTTCACCCGGTAGCGGGTTATTAGCAGATTGAAGGTATTGTTATTGTAGCTGAGCAAGGTGACCGCCAGCGTTCGCGGCACCGGATGTTGTCTTTTGTTTTCCAGAAATTTTACTTGTATATATTTATTGGCCTGTAGTTGTGTTAAGGTTTCTTTAGATGATCGTGACTTGTGACACCCCGGTCGGGTTATGTAGGGTTGTAAATTATCTGTTATAAATGCCATTTAGTCGTATTTATCCATTCATCTATGTTTAATAATTGTTAAAGAGACAAATTGGGTTAGTTGGCTGGCCTTGTCTTCACGAGAGGCGCCATCACGACTGGGTTGGAAATTGGGTCGTGACAGATACTTTCATATTTGGTTGGATTTCTCTGGGCTGGATCGGTCTGCAGAGGTCGAGGCCATCTAGTATCCTTGATACGTCCGATGGCTGATACGATGGCGGATGCATCTACGTTAAAGTTATATTTCGACAGTCGTGGCGCTTCTTTGGGCCCGGCATCCCTGTCAAAACCACCCTTTCTCATGAGTCCCTGTGAACTTTGACCTTGGTCGTTTCTCCTCTCATTGCGTGCAAAGTTACGCCCGGACCCGCTGCCTCTACGATCTCTGTTATACGGTTGAGATCGATCTCTATTCGACCTTGGTTCTCGGTCGATATCCCTCTTGATTCTATCCGCGGGCCTGTTAGGATAAACAGACCCAGAAGGAGTCCCAGTTGGTCATCCTCGACCCTGATCTTCGACTGATACCGATTTTGTACATCGGCCCAAGTGACAGCTAGATACTCGATCAAATGTTGCTTCAACTGTTGTGAAGCTATGGAACTCCGAACGTTGAGGCCTTGAGTGAAAGCTTGAACAACCCAATCGTCGGTGACCGGTGGCAAATCCATTAGTTCTATTTGGAATTGAGATACGAATTCCCTGAGCATCTCGTTGTCCTTCTGCCTTACCTTGAAAAGGTCCGACTTTCTTGTTGCAATCTTAGTGGCTCTGACATGTGCCTTTACAAAAGAATCTGCAAGCATAGCAAATGAATCAATAGAATTAGGCGGTAAATTATGATACCATATCATGGCACCCATCGATAAAGTCTCCCCGAATTTCTTCAGCAATACGGACTCAATTTCGTCATCTTCCAAGTCATTTCCTTTGATGGCGCACGTGTACGAGGTGACGTGTTCATTTGGATCAGTCATCCCGTTATACTTAGGAATCTCGGGCATACAAAACTTCTTGGGGATTGGCTTCGGAGCCGCACTTGGGGGGAAAGGTTTTTGTTCAAACTTTTTAGAATCCAGTCCTTCAATATCGGTGGTGCCCCCGGGATTTGGTCGACACAGGAGTTATAGGTTTCCACCTTCTTATCATTTTCCTCGATCTTCTTTTCCCCTGTCTTGATTCGTTTTTTCAATTCTTCGAGCATCTTTATAATAGCAGGATTGGTCTCTGATTCATTCTCATTCGATTTTCTCGAAGCCGATTCAGCCCTGTGTACAACTTCTTGGGATGGCTCAAGTTCGACCCTGCTTGGCGTTTGGTTCTGATTTTGGAGCTGAGCTATTGCTGCCTGTTGGGCCTGCAACATTTCGAAGATTACCCGCATGTTGATCCCGCCATCTTCACCGTCGTGTGCATTCTGAGTAGCTGATCGGGTACCTCCACGAACGTTGCTTTCGGAATCGACGACCATATTTCCATTGATAGCTACATGTGAACTGACATCGAATGTGTCTACAACTGGAACTCCATCGAGGCCAGCAGGGGGTACAACGTTTCCTGGTTCAATGTTCTCATTCTCGCCGTGGTGGCTGAGATCATTGTCAATGTGTTGAGGTGCTGACTGAGAGTTTGACATTTTTTAATCTTGCAATCAAAGACACTTCAAAGAACAAACGTAAAATAGTGTGTGTTACGAAAATTGTACCAGGCAATCACTATTATCCTTAGCCCCACGGTGGGCACCAAACTGTTTACCCTAAAAACAGATAATAGTTGAATTTATGCTACGCTTTTAAGGACACGTGATTTACTTAGCACAAACTGAAAGAAAATGTAAATTGATACTGAAATTAACTGCAAATATAAATAAAGCAAACCAAATGAAATGTATTGCTTTGATCCTTGAGCTAGGTTGCCCTCAAATCAAATGAGTATTTCGCTGGAAAGTAGGAACAAAGTAACAGAAATATTGATATCTTAAGAGAAAGAGAATATATTGCTTTTAGTAACGTGAATATGATGTCTTTTACAAACGATCAGACTCCCTTTATATAGTAGGGTAGTCCTATTCTTGGTACAATTTTAAATATAGTAAGAAATCTCATGATTGTCTAATTAATCGGCCTCTTCTTGATACGTGCCGAGATTTGCGCCGTGATCCTCGCCCGATTGCGGATACTTCGTCATTCCGTTATTCGACCCAGCAAGCTTCCCTCGATCTCTATCTTATTCGGTCCCGATCTTGATCGATCTCAATCTCATTCGGTCTCGGTTTTGGTCGGTCTTGATCTCAATCAGTCTCGTGGTCTTGAGCTTGACAACCTAACCACAGTTTGATATAAATCGAAGCCGATCCTTGACTTATCATGCTCCTCCCTCGATATCAACTGCACAAAAAGGGAAAGCCCGATTTTGAATTGGTCACAAATTTTGCCATATGACATATATCTTGCATGTGTTCAATTTTTTTACTAAGTTTTACTGGATAAGATAATATTTGATATTACCATTATTCTATCTATTTACTATATTATTCACATCCAACAAAAATTGATTGTATTGTTCATAAATTTAGTACTATTTATTATAGTATCTTTTTAAGTTCATATATTTTGCTGGATGGAAAATTTTTGATTTGTATTTTTCAATTGTTCAGAAATTTTGTCGATCAAAACATTTTACTATTTTCATTCAGTCTAACTTGTTAGATTGTTTATCAATTTAGCCAGATGGCCTAATCTTGCATATATTATTCATTAGTAATGTAGGTAAATAACTAAATATCATAAAAAACGAAAAATTAATAATGATAGAAGCAAATTAGTGAACAATTAAAATTATGTCGTTACCAAACGAAATATGTACATTTTGCCTCTTAGATAGTATAGGGGATCAATTTCTGCATCTTTATATGACCTAAACAATTACTATACAATTGATGTCTTAAGACTTTAACTTGAGTTTAATTTCTTTCATGGGCTGGGTTCATAATATTTATTTTTTTGTGATAAGACAACAATATTTTTGAAGAGTTCCTTGTAAAGAATTAAATATCTATATTTTATATTTACTTAAAAGGAAAAAGTCAACCATAGGATTTTGCCATTTGTCAAGTGCATAGAATGCCATGTGGCATTTTTTAGGACATATTAGTTAATTTAGGTTAAAGTAGTTTCTCTTTTTAAATTTTGAACTTGAAAATACTTAATTAGCTATTTTATATTTTAAAAAAAAAGTACTTTCTATTGTTTTATTGGAAATTGAATCCCACGCTATTAGTTAGTTTAGGTTAAATTACTTTCTTTTTTAAAAATTTGAATTTAAAAATAATTAATAGGTATATCATTAAATTAAATTAAACAACCAGTAGTTTCTACGCTAATTTGCCCTAGAAAGAGGAATTGGGAATTTGGCTCTTCAGACCCACGCTCTTCCTTCGCCTTTGTGCCCTAGAAATAGCAATCCTACAAATTCGGCTTCTATCCCACGATCTCTCACCACGATTTCAACTCCTCGCCCACGCATTCCTCTTTCCTACATTTTCAGTAACATGATTTCACAGTTTTCTCAATTCAGTTTTCTACTTTTACAATATATATTTCTATTCTTTCTCCCTCCTCTGCATATCAAACAGCAATTGTCGACTACAATAGGTGATGTATGATTTGTATTTCATAAACAATCTTTATTACAGTTGAGATTGTATATAGATTTTTTGATAGATTTTTCTGTGTTGTTTGTTGCAAACATAACTCCTATGGCAACTGTTGCTTACCAATCTTAGGATTATACGACAGATTCTTGCTGATGATTTTTTGGAGAATCGTCAGCAAAGAGTCAATTATTTCACATGATATTTTGCTTCATATGTGTTTCTATAAGTATTTTGTTGTAGTTTGTACTAATATTTATGAATACCTCTGTCTATATTCAGGACTTAATGGCTGCTCAAGTAATTTATTAGCGAAATTACAGCAAGTCAATGAATTGGAANTAAAGGTTCGTGTTGTCAGGCTTTGAGAAAATCCGGATCGCGACAGACCTAATACGCCTTTTTCTATTGAGATTATTGTGATGGATGAAAAGGTATTGATTTAAACTGAATGATTACTTTCTATTTGCATTGTTTACATATGAATAAATATATTACAGTCATATAGAAAATAATTTAGTTATTTTAACTAATTGACTATTTTTTTAGGGCGACCGCATTCACGCAAGTATTGGCAGGTCTTTTATCCAAAGGTTCAATCAACAAATTAAGGAAATGGGTTTGTACATCATGAAGAATTTCGTGGTTTGTCCAAATAATATGAAACTGAAGACCAAAGACCACAAGTTTAAGTTGATGTTCACGCATAAGACCACTGTTGAGGAAATACATGATCCACATTTCAACATGTGCATCTTCAAATTTAAAACCTATGACCAGCTATCAAATCCTCAGGAATTCGACAATACGGAGCTATTCGGTAATTAAATTTCTCATTTTTTCCAGTTTCATTCTACTTTTAGATATTTGTTATATGAATGCTAAGTGAGAAGTAATTCAATATAACTAAACATGGCAGTAAGTAGTAGCTAAAAAATAATTTCCCTATTGCTACAGTCTATAAATAGGACTACTTGATAAATCAGTGAAATTTCAAACTTGAAAAATGCTAAGTGAGAAGTAATTCAATACAACTTAATCACACTTTGATTTTATTTGACTATGAGGGACAAACTTGAAGAATTAGATCCTATGAAGCTCTGTCTGCCATACACATGTTTTGATTTTTAAATGACTTCAATATATGTGTCAAGTAGTTCCTTTTTGGGGTGCTCTTATTTGGTTTGTAACAGTCTATACCACTTTTGACGATTATAACTTCAGAAAAAATATGAGTAAATTAAAAAGTGATCTGAAAATGGTATGAGAAATGTTTTCTTCCTGCAATTAAAAGAAAAAATGTTTCTCGCCAGTGAGTGCTCTTGAATGGAATATTTATTCTGAAATGGCTATTAAATTTATAGTGACTGATATACATCTATGTATTTGGTAGTTGTGTCAGTTGTGATGCTGTAAATGGGTGTACTATAAAATTAACCTCGCGTAAAGTAAATTCCAATTAATGAAATTTAACTACCTTTCTGGAAACAGACAGAGAAGATTATGTACTTCTCTAGAAGTTGAAAAAATTCTTTTACCACCAAAGAGGCTCTAACTCCCACGGTATGAGAAATGTTTTCTCTGTCTGTTTTCTCCCACGGTATGAGAAACATAATCTTCTCTGTCTGTTTTCAGAAAAAATTCTGAAAACAGACAGAGAAGATTATGTTTTGATTTTTAAATGACTTCAATATATGTGTCAAGTAGTTCCTTTTTGGGGTGCTCTTATTTGGTTTGTAACAGTCTATACCACTTTTGACGATTATAACTTCAGAAAAAATATGAGTAAATTGAAAAGTGATCTGAAAATGGTATGAGAAATATTTTCTTCCTGCAATTAAAAGAAAAAATATTTCTCACCAGTGAGTGCTCTTGAATGGAATATTTATTCTGAAATGGCTATTAAATTTATAGTGACTGATATACATCTATGTATTTGGTAGTTGTGTCAGTTGTGATGCTGTAAATGGGTGTACTATAAAATTAACCTCGCGTAAAGTAAATTCCAATTAATGAAATTTAACTACCTTTCTGGAAACAGACAGAGAAGATTATGTACTTCTCTAGAAGTTGAAAAATTCTTTTACCACCAAAGAGGCTCTAACTCCCACGTCCTAAATTTTGGAATTCACCAAGTTAGGGCATTTCAAATATGTGTCAATGACGCATGAAAAAATTACAGACCTATGTGACTTTTCATGGTTCTGTTATTGTGTGCTTTTGGTTGGGACCATTTATTGCTAAAATTGATTGAGAAATTGGGTTTGGTGAATAAACTGAAAATGATGAAGAGAATGAGATAATTAGCTGAAATTACAAACATGTTCTATCAAATGGGAAGAAGTCTCACCAAGTCATGTTACCAAGTGAGATACTGCTATAGAACTGATCCAAAAGGTAAAAAAAATGACAAATTATGGTCTTGTGGTAAGAGCGCCGCGCGTGTTTTGTGGGTTAAGCACACACTTCACATGCCCAAAGGTTCAAACCCTGTTGCAACCATATAATATACATTGTAAAATTGAGGTGTCCTCCTTCGAAAATGACAATCTCATTTTAGTCAATCGTGGGTACAATTTTTCGGTTTCAGTTAATATTCTATAAGCTCTTTTCTGTCTTTTATATTTGGTTTACCCATTGCTATATCTTAAGTATATCATGAAATTAAATAATTCTTTAACAATCTTCATTTATATTGTCCATAATGATTACTAATTTTGAACAAATTTCAATATTATTGTAGATGTTATTGTAGATGTGTCACGACCCAGACCCCGGTCGTGATGGCGCCCAACACATTGCTAGGCCAGCCCGACCATTTACGCAACCTTAGCCAAATAATCTAAATAAATAAATAAATAAATATTCACTACTATAATACCAATTTAGTGCGGAAATACTGATATAATCTCTAACATTCGAAAACCCCAAAATAAAATACTAAATAGTCCACAGAATCTGGTGTCACGAACATGAGCCTCAAGAAACAGATTATTCACCTATTACAAGTCCGACTAAGAAAAATATACGAATAAAATAATAAAAGATAGAAGGGAGAGATCAAGGCTGCGAACGCCATACAGCTACCTCGATACTCCCGGATATCTACTGCTCCGCTAAACAAGTCCTCACTCACCCTGTGGTGTACCTGAATCTGCACACAAGGTGGAGGGAGTATTGTGAGTACTTCCAACTCAGAAAGTAATAAATATAAATAAGGCCTGAGGATAAGAAATCCTAAATAAACACAAAGTAAAGCTAATAATACCATTAAACAACAATACAGTTAGAATAAACATCACAACAGATGAAGAAATAAATAACAATTAAATATGCAATGCAACACATAAACCGGTACCTCCACTACCTCGCTGCGGCCGTGCAGCCCGCTCCATTTATTTAATGTCGACGGCGCTCACTGGGGGTGTGCAGACTCCGGGAGGGGCCCCTTACGGCCCAAGCGCAATAATAAGTCATCTCGTGGCATCAAACAGGCCCTTGGCCTCATATCAATATCATTATAATACTACTGCGGCGTGCAGCCCGATCCCATATCAGTCCAAAAATCACACAATAGTATAAAATATTCAGCCCAAACTTCATTTGAAAATATTAACTTAAGTTCTAATTTAAGAAAATGGCTGAGATTTCAAACATAGTATTAAATGCCAGGACTGAGTTTAATATTTATAATTATGGCAGGAAACCATTAAAATAATCCCTGAAGGATTCAAGTAATTGGCACGAAGCCCGATTATGACAATTAATCCATTTTTATAAGGATATTACAAATCTACAATCATATAGGTATCACTTTTATTAAGCGGGACGGACCAAGTCACAATCCCTAGCGGTGCTCTACCCCACGCCCGTTATCCGGAGTGCAAGTCACCTCACATAGCACTACGTTGTGAAAATTTGGGTTTTCAAACCCTCAACACAGCATTTACATTTATTACTAACCTCAAGCCGGCCAAAGTCCTAGCTTGCTATGCCCTTGCCTTTCGAATTCACCTCTTCGCGCGTCGAATCTGACCAAAACCACAACGAATACGTCACAATATGCTAAGGGAATGTAACCCAATCGAAAAGACTCGAAAAACATCGAAAATCACGAAGTTGGCAAAACCCGAGCCCCGGGTCCACTTCTCGAAAAATTATAAATTTTACATCACCGGATTCCTTATCTCGCCGCGAGTCTATACATATAAAGAACACCAAAATCGGAGTCCAAATGACCCCTCAAATTTCCATTTTTGTTCTCTTAGGTTTCAAGCCCTAAACCACCATTTTTGACCTTAAATCCTTGAGTTTTCAGTGAAATTTCATGTATTTGCATGATAAAATTGTGTTCTAAGTCCAAGAATGCTTACCTGATCGAAGTCCTTGAATTTCCTCTTCAAAATCGCTCAAGAACACCCCAAGTCCGAAGTTAAAATATGTGTTCTGTAAATATTTCGCGAAGGGAATTAAAACCCTTTCTGATCAGTTATTTCCGCTTCTGCGGTCCTTTGTCGCTTCTGCGACTACCGCATCTGCGGTAATATTTCCGCTTCTGCGGAATCTCCTAAAATTCAAAATTCCGCATATGCGGTCCTTTTGTCGCATCTGCGACTCCGCAGATGCGGTTGGCATCTTCGCACCTGCGACTACTGTCGCTTCTGCGGTTCTTGAATCGCCTCTGCGGTACCGCTTCTGCGGTCCCATTTCCGCAGAAGCGAAAATACCAGAAGCAGCAAAATTCTGCAATCTCTTTAAGTTCAAAACTTCCCGTTAGGCATCCGAAATCACCCCGAGGCCCCCGGGACCTCAACCAAAAGCACCAACACATCCTATAACATCATTCAAACTTGTTCCAATCATAAAGACACCTCAAACAACACTAAAACCATCATTTCTCATCGAATTCAAGCTTAAGTTCTTCTAAAACTTCCGAAACACGCATTCGATCAAAAACCCAACCAAAACACCTCCGAATGACCTGAAATTTTGCACACCCATCCAAAATCACCTAACGAAGCTACTGCAACTCTCGTAATCTCATTCCGACCCCCGGATCAAAATCTCATCTACCAACCGGAATTCGCCAAAATACTAACTTCGCCAATTCAAGCCTAATTCTACACCGAACCTCCAAAATCAATTCCGATCGCACTCCTAAGTCACAAATCATCCCCCGAAGCTAACCAAATCATCGGAATTCAAATCCGAGCCCTCTAACACAAAAGTCAACATCCGGTTGACTTTTCCAACTTAAGCCTTCTTAAAAGAGACTAAGTGTCTCATTTCTTATCAAAATCATTCTAAACCAACTCTAACACATCAAATACTGATAATGAAATATGAAGAAGCATAACATGGGGAAAACGGGGCGGTAACTCACGTGACAACGGGTCGGGTCGTCACAAGATGTTATTCACTATAACATACCTATGTGACTTTTCATGGTTCTGTTATTGTGTGCTTTTGGTTGGGACCATTTATTGCTAAAATTGATTGAGAATTTGGTTTTGGTGAATAAACTGAAAATGATGAAGAGAATGAGATAATTAGCTGAAATTACAAACATGTTCTATCAAATGGGAAGAAGTCTCACCAAGTCATGTTACCAAGTGAGATACTGCTATAGAACTGATCCAAAAGGTAAAAAAATGACAGATTATGGTCTTGTGGTAAGAGCGTCGTGCGTGTTTTGTGGGTTAAGCACACACTTCACATGCCCAAAGGTTCAAACCCTGTTGCAACCATATAATATACATTGTAAAATTGAGGTGTCCTCCTTCGAAAATGACCATCTGATTTTTGTCAATCGTGGATACAATTTTTCGGTTTCAGTTAATATTCTTTAATCTCTTTTCTGTCTTATATGTTTGGTTTGCCCATTTCTATATCTTAAGCAGATCATGAAATTAAATAATTCTTTAACGATCTTCATTTATATTGTCCATAATGATTACTAATTTTGAACAAATTTCAATGTTATTGTAGATGTTATTGGCGAAATTGTGAGCTATGAAGACGTACAATCTATCAAACAAGATGATAGCATCCGTATGTTCATGAACATTGAGATACAAGATTATGAGTAAGCTCGCCACAATTTATTAAACTAACTAAATATTTTAATAATTCTTTAATTTGATTCCTATGCTTAACCTTATAATAATTGTAGGAGCAATACTATTTCTGCAACTCTTTGGGGAGACTTTGTCGAACAGATCAAGCTGTATTTGAATGGATCCAATGATAAGCCTGTTGTCATCGTCATGCAATTGATTAGAGCACATCGATATCGAGGTTATTAAATTGTCTACTTACTTTACAATATAATATCTTTATACAATTAGTAAAATCTTAAAAATTACTTTTATGTGTATAGAACAATATTCGGTGAGGAACACTTGGCACGCGTCGAAGCTTTGGATCAATTCAAATCTTCCTCAAGTTGTTGACTTTTGCTCCAGGTCTATAAGTTATACTTAATTAAAGGATATTTCAAATCAATTTTTAGTGTTAATATTTCTTTATATATCTCAACTTAAAAATGAAATAGAATGGTTTCTGTGCGTGGAGGAAGCTCACAAAGAATTACTCAAATTTCATCTCACAAAACTCATTCTGTTGCTGATGAGCTAGCATCTGGAAGCATTGAAGTTAAAACTATTGAGGATCTGAGTGAGTGTAAGCATGTGAGTACCTACTTTTTACTTTTTTTAATTTTTAATTATCACAACTTTTATCCTCTCTTTCTCTCCATAACATTTGTATATATAATTTTTATGCGCAGCCAGGAGATTTTTGGGTTGTAGCAACTATTGTACACGTCGAATTAGACCGTGGATGGTGTTATTTAGCATGCAAAAATTGCGCAAAGAAACTAGACAAAGAGGGTAAAAAATTCTATTGTAAAAAATACGAACAGATTCAATCTCCCACACATAGGTATGACCATAATTTATAGTTTTATTTTACTGTTTTTAAAATTAAAAGCACAAACTCTTTCCAGGTATAGGCTACAAGTTAAGGTGATGGATTGCACCGGTACAGTTTCTTTGCTGTTGTGGGATAAGGATGCAGCTAAGATTATCGAAAAATCGGCAAATGATTTAAAGGATGCTGTATTCGAGGTATAATACAATTGTTTAGACAAATAAGACCATCAACTTTGAATTAAGTGGTACATGATCCAATCCCCTGCATCTCCTTTCGTTCTTATTTTTGGGGTAGTTTTATTTGTGTTTATAAGTATGTGAGCATTGTTGAACTTCAAAGTTCCAATTTTAAGTTACAAAGTCAGCACTGAATGCGGTGAAACTTCCTTTATTGACCTTCACATTATCAGAATGGCTTGAACTTTTTGCTCTTAATGTTATTTTGCATGCGTTTTCTTTTACCATTTGGAAAAGTAAGATCTAGACCAATGGTTGCTGCACAGATCTTTACTCCAAAGTTAAGGGTATTAAAGGTGTGACACCCCAAATTTTGCTCCTGTTTAAAAAGATAAACCACCATGTTTTAGTGCTATAATATATATATGTTGGGCTCAATGATTGTATGTGGAGTGTGATGATCACTCATTTTTTTTGCATATCTTACCAATTCCATTTGCAAATGGTTCTGTATCTTTTTATTCTTTTTTTATTCTAGGTCGACAGCTATTTTTCACCTTTTAATTATTTCCAGTTATTTCGAATTAACAAATGCTATATAATTATCTCCAGAAATTAATTTTTTCGTAGAAGGAAATACATGAATAAAACACGTAATGTTTTTCTTTGTTGCTGTTTCAGCAACTTCAGTAGTTGTTGCAACTGTAATACACCATGCAATTATCAGACTGAACATAGAATGGCTACTTCTGCTTTCTTGTGTCTTTTATGCTTCTAACCCTTAATAATCATTTATTTTACACATCTTGCTTTATTGCTCTTTCTGTTTGAATTTTTTTAAAGTCGGATGAGCTTATTTTGCTAAATCCGTATGCATTTGCTATTTTTAGATTTACTTTAAAGGGTTGATAAGTTTGAAATGATGGTAATAGTTCTCTATTCTTAGTTGTCCCTAAGTTTTGATAAAGTTAAGATAGTTGTAGTTTGGTGTCTTTTAAACAACATAAATGTTGTTTGAATTTTGATTTATGTTTCACTTTATTTTGATCCTACTTCAGAAGACTTATGCTTTCACTTTAGTTTCTGATGTTCTACTTTCCTCTTTTTATTTTAGTAGCTTTGTTTAGTGTATTGTTCCTGCCATTTAGCTTATGCTTAATAACAAACTTACTATGAGAATGAAGCATTATCTTTGTAACTATTAAATCCATTCTAATATGGAACAAAAAATATGTGTACACCATATTACATTTGCTTTTTTACTTTTGTTGTTGTAGCTTCTGTTGACCGTTGTGATTATGTCCTTTTTGTTAGAATTATGGTGCTGCAGACGACTCTTCATGTCCAATNCATTTTTGTTCTCTTAGGTTGCAAGCCCTAAACCACCATTTTTGACCTTAATTCCTTGAGTTTTCAGTGTAATTTCATGTATTTGCATGATAAAATTGTGTTCTAAGTCCGAGAATGCTTACCTGATCGAAGTCCTTGAATTTCCTCTTCAAAATCGCTCAAGAACACCCCAAGTCCGAAGTTAAAAATGTGTTTCTGTAAAATTTCGCGAAGGGAATTAAAACCCACTTCTGATCAGTTGTTTCCGCTTCTGCGGTCCTTTGTCGCTTCTGCGACTACCGCATCTGCGGTCACTTTCCGCTTCTGCGGAATCTCACTTATTGTCTTGGACCGCTTTTGCGGTCGCTAACCGCTTCTGCGGAAGCCGCTTATGCGGGAAATAGTCTGCTCCTGCGGAAATCTCCAAAATGCCCAACCTCGCTTCTGTGATCCTCCTTCGCTTCTGCTGACCGCTTCTGCGGTCCATTTGCGCAGGTGCGAAAATACCAGATACCAGCCGACTTAACAGTCCTTAAACTCCAAATTTCATCCCGTTAGCCATCCGAAATCACCCCGAGGCCCTCGGGACCTCAACCAAAAATACAAACATGATCCAATACCTTATTCAAACTTGCTCCAATCATCAAAACACCTCTAACAACACTAAAACCATCATTTCTCATCGAATTCAAGCCTAAGTTTTTCAAAAACTTCCGAAATACGCACTCGATCAAAAATCCAACCAAATCACCTCCGAATGACCTGAAATTTTTGCACACACATCCCAAATCACCTAACGAAGCTACTGCAACTCTCGGAATCCCATTCCGACCCTCGGATCAAAATCTCACCTATCAACCGGAATTCGCCAAAATACTAACTTCGCCAATTCAAGCCTAATTCTACTCCGGACCTCCAAAATCACTTTTGATTACACTCCTAAGTCACAAATCATCCCCCGAAGCTAACCAAATCATCGGAATTCATATCCGAGCCCTCTAACTCAATAGTCAACATCCGGTTGACTTTTCCATTACAAGCCTTCCTTAAAGAGACTAAATGTCTCATTTTCTACCAAAACCAAACTGATTCGACTCTAACTTACCAAATGCCGATAATGAAACATGAAGAAGCAATAAATGGGGAAAACGGGGCGGTAATACATGAGATGACGGGTCGGGTCGTCACATCCTCCCCAACTTAAATAAACGCTCGTCCTCGAGCGGCCAAGAAACATACCTGAAGTCTCAAATAGGTGAGGATATCTGCTCCGCATCTCCTGTTCGGTCTCCCAGGTAGCCTCCTCCACGGGCCGACCTCTCCACTGCACTTTCACTGATGCAACATCCTTTGATCTCAACTTCCGAACCTGACGATCCAAAATGGCTGCTGGCTCTACCTCATAAGTCAAGTCACCCTCCAGCTGAACTGTACTGAAATCTAAAACATGGGACGGGTCCCCAATGTACTTCCGGAGCATAGACACATGAAAAACTGGATGCACGCCCAACAAGCTAGGTGGCAAGGCAAGCTCATAAGCCAACTCCCCGATCCTCCTAAGTACCTCAAAAGGCCCAATGAACCGCGGACTTAGCTTCCCTTTCTTTCCGAATCTCATAACACCCTTTATGGGTGAAACCTTCAGTAAGACTTTCTCACCAGTCATATACGATACATCTCGGGCCTTCCTGTCTGCATAACTCTTCTGTTTCGACTGTGCTGTACGGAGTCTCTCCTGAATGACCTTCACCTTCTCCAATGCATCCTGAACCAAATCTGTCCCCAACAATCTAGCCTCCCCGGGCTCGAACCAACCAACTGGAGATCTACACCGCCTCCCATACAAGGCCTCATACGGTGCCATCTGAATGCTGGACTGATAGCTATTGTTGTAGGCAAACTCTGCAAGCGGTAGAAACCGATCCCATGACCCTCCAAAATCAATAACACAGGAACGTAACATATCCTCCAATATCTGAATGGTGCGCTCGGACTGCCCGTCCGTCTGAGGGTGAAAAGTTGTGCTCAACTGCACCTGAGTACCCAACTCTCGCTGAACCGCCTGCCAAAACTGAGAGGTGAACTGAGTGCCCCGATCTGATATGATGGAAACTGGGACACCATGCAATCGAACTATCTCCCGAATATAGATCTCTGCCAGCCGCTCTGAAGAATAAGTAGTGCAAACCGGAATGAAGTGCGCGGACTTGGTCAGCCTGTCTACAATCACCCAAATAGCATCAAATTTCTTCAGAGTTCGTGGAAGTCCAGTAACAAAATCCATAGTGATCTTCTCCCACTTCCACTCAGGAATAACCATCTGCTGATGTAAGCCACCCGGTCTCTGATGCTCATATTTCACTTGCTGACAATTAAGACACCGGGCTACATACTCCACAATATCTCTCTTCATCCTCCGCCACCAATAGTGCTGTCTGAGATCCTGATACATCTTTGCGGCACCCGGATGAATGGAATACCGCGAGCTATGGGCCTCCTCCAATATCAACTCCCGAAGCCCATCCACATTGGGCACGCAAATCTGGCCCTGCATCCTCAACACACCATCATCTCCAATGGTCACATCCCTGGCATCATCATGCTGAACCCTGTCCTTAAGGACAAGTAAATGCGGATCATCATACTAACACTCCCTCATGCGGTCATACAAGGAAGACCGAGAAACTATACAAGCCAACACTCGACTGGGCTCTGAAATATCTAATCTCACAAATCGGTTGGCCAAGGCCTGAACATCAACTGCAAGTGGCCTCTCCTCAACTGGAATATATGCCAAGCTCCCCATACTCACCGACTTCCGGCTCAAAGCATCGGCCACTACATTGGCCTTCCCCTGGTGATACAGGATAGTAATGTCATAATCCTTAAGTAACTCCAACCATCTACGCTGCCTCAAATTAAGATCCTTTTGCTTGAACAAATGCTAAAGACTGCGATGATCAGTGAATACCTCACAGGATACGCCATACAAGTAATGCCTCCAAATTTTCAGTGCATGAACTATAGCTGCTAGCTCCAAGTCATGGACGGGGTAGTTCTGTTCATGGGGATTCAACCGACGAGAAGCATACGCAATAACTCTACCCTCCTGCATCAAAACACAACCAATCCCAACTCTCGAAGCATCGCAATATACCGTATAAGATCCTGAAGCTGATGGCAAGACTAACACTGGAGCTGTGGTCAAAGCTGTCTTGAGCTTCTGAAAGCTCTCCTCACACTCGTCTGACCATACAAATGCGACACCCTTCTGAGTCAACTTGGTCAAGGGCGATGCAATAGAGGAAAATCCCTGCACAAACCGGCGATAGTAACCTGCCAACCCTAGGAAACTGCAGATTTTTGTGACTGAGGTCGGTCTAGGCCAACTCTGCACCGCCTCTATCTTCTTTGGGTCAACCTGGATACCCTCACTGGACACCACATGTCCCAAGAAAGCCACTGAACCGAGCCAGAAATCACATTTGGAGAACTTTGCATAAAGCCCCTCCTCCCTTAATCTCTGCAATACAACTCTCAAATGTTGCGCGTGCTCCTCCTGACTGCGCGAGTATACCAGTATGTCATCAATGAATACTATGACAAATGAATCCAGGTAAGGCCGGAACACACTGTTCATCAGGTGCATAAAAGCTGCTGGGGCATTGGTCAGCCCGAAAGACATGACAAGAAATTCATAGTGACCATATCTAGTCCTGAAAGCAGTCTTATGAATATCTGAGTCCCTGATTTTTAACTGGTGGTAACCCGAACGGAGATCAATTTTTGAGAACACCCTTGCTCCCTGAAGCTGGTCAAATAAATCATCAATGCGAGGTAAGGGGTACTTGTTTTTAATTGTTACCTTGTTCAACTGCCTATAATCAATGCACATTCTCATCGTGCCATCCTTCTTCTTCACAAATAGAACTGGTGCACCCCAAGGTGACACACTAGGCCGAATGAACCCCTTATCCAAGAGCTCCTGAAGCTGCTCCTTCAATTCTTTCAACTCCGCTGGTGCCATGCGATATGGTGGAATAGAAATAGGCTGAGTGCCCGGCACCAGGTCAATGCCAAAATCAATGTCCCTGTCCGGCGGCATACCCGGCAGGTCTGCAGGAAATACATCGGGAAACTCCCTCACAACGAGAACCGACTCAATGCTAGGAGTCTCAGCTCCCACATCTCTCACAAACGCCAAATAGGAAAGACAACCCTTTCCAACCATACGCTGGGCCTTTAAGAAAGAAATAACTCTGCTAGGAATATAGTCAGTCACACCACGCCACTCGATCCGCGGTACACCCGGCATAGCCAAAGTGACTGTCTTGGCATAACAGTCTAGAATAGCATGACACGGAGATAACCAGTCCATGCCCAGGATAATATCGAAATCTACCATATTCAATAGCAATAAATCAACTCGGGTCTCCAGACCCCCAATAGTCACCAAACACGACCGGTATACATGGTCCACAATAATAGTGTCGCCCACCGGGGTAGACACATGAACAGGTAAGGCAAGATACCCTCGGGTCGTACCCAAATGATGAGCAAAGTATGAAGATACAAATGAATAGGTAGAACCGGGATCAAATAATACTGAGGCACCTCTGTGACAGACTGAAATAATACATGTAATGACAGCGTCTGAAGCAATGGCATCTGCCCTGCCCGGCATCGCGTAGAAACGAGCCTGGCCACCGCCTAATCGATCTCCACCTCTGGGGCGGCCCCTGGCTGCCTGATCTCCACCCTTAGCTGACTGGGCGGGTGGTGAAGTAACTGGAGCAGAAGTCGAGGGCTGACCCCTCTGCTGATGTTGTCTGCCACGAAGGCGAGGGCACTGCCTCCTGAAATGACCCAACTCTCCGCACTCATAGCAGCTGCCCGGTACTGAAGATGGAAGAACCCTTAACTGATGGGGCATGAGATGAACTCTGAGCTGGGAGAGCGCCGAGTGAAGTCTGACCCTGCTGGGGCCCATGATGACCACGGCCTGAAGATCCCCCACGATATTCTGGACGAGCTGACTGAGCGGGCCTGAAAGAGCGACCTCTACTCTGCTGTAACTGACCCCTCGACGGAGCACCACTGTAACTGCCTGATCCACGAGGCCTCTTAGCCTCCCTCTCCTCTCGCTCTCTACGGCGAACTGACTCAATCTCACGAGCAATGTCTACCACCTCCTCAAACGTAGCACCCAGTACTCTCTCTCTAGTCATCAAAATACGGAGATGGTAGTTAAGACCATCCACAAATCTCCTGAATCCTCTCGCGATCTGTTGGAACCATCCAAGTAGCATGACGAGCCAGCTGGGAAAACCTCACCTCGTACTGAGTCACTGTCATGTCTCCCCGTGTCAACCACTCAAACTGCCTACGCAACTCTTCCCTGCGGGACTAAGGTACATACTTCCCCAGAAAAAGAGCTGAGAACTGCTGCCAAGTCAGAGGTGCTGCACCGACAGGCCTACGCCTCTCAAAGTCCTCCCACCAAGTAAGAGCATCCCCCATAAACTGAAAAGTAGTAAATGCCACACCACTCGACTCAAGGATCCCTGCCGTACGGAGCATACGCTGGCATCTGTCAAGAAAACTCTGGGCATCCTCGCCCTCAGCACCACCGAATGTCGGAGGCTGGAGTCTACCAAACCTCTCGAGACGACGCTGCTCATCGTCTGGAATAGCTGGAACCACAAAACCCTGAGCTGGTGCAACCTGCTGAGCTGGAGACCTCCAGTGTCTGTAGCCCCTGCACTCCCTGCGTAGGTGTGCGAGCATCGGGGGTCTGATTGCCTCCCCTGGTCTGTGAAGTAGCTGCTGCTGTTGTGGTGGCTGAAACTACTTGAGCCAAACCAGTACAGACCGTCAAGATCTGTGCCAAGGTCTCCTGAAGACCCGGAATCACAATAGGCACAACTGGTACCTGAGCAGGTGCTGCTGGAGTCTCCACTGCTGGAGCCTGATCCTGAGCTGGGGCAACCATAGGATTAGCATGTACTGTCCCGGCTACTCTACCCCTGCCACGACCGGGCCCACAGCCTCTGGCGGCCTCAGTAGGTGGCACTGGTGGTCGTCCGTCACGTTCGGTAGCTCGTGTTCTCACCATCTGTGAGAGAATAGAATAACAAAGATTTAGTTCACAGTTCAACAAAGCCGCACGACAAGAGTTTCAAGAATATGGAGTATTTCCTAAAGGTTCTGCAGCCTCTCGAGGATAAGTACAGACGTCTCCGTACGATCCGCGAGACTCTACTAAACTGGCTCATGATTCGCGAGACCAAGTAACCTAGGCTCTGATACCACCTTGTCACGACCCAAACCCCGGTCGTGATGACGCCCAATACATTGCTAGGCAAGCCCGACCATTTACGCAACTTTAGCCAAATAATATAATTAAATAAATAAATGTTCACTACTATAGTACCAATTTAGTACGAAAATTCTGATATAATCTCTAACATTCGTAAATCCCAAAATAAAATACTAAATAGCCCACAAAATCTGATGTCACGAACATGGGCCTCTAGAAGCAGATTATTCACCTATTACAAGTCCGACTAGGAAAATAATACGAATAAAATAATAAAAGATAGAAGGGATAGATCAAGGCTGCGAACGCCATGCAGCTACCTCGACACTCCCAGATAACTACTGCTCAGCTAACTAGCCCTCAATCACCCTTTGGTGTACCTGGATCTGCACACAAGGTGCAGGGAGTATTGTGAGTACTTCCAACTCAGAAAGTAATAAATATAAATAAGGTCTGAGGATAAGAAATCCTAAATAAACACAAAGTAAAGCTAAAAACACTATTAAATAGCAATACAGTTAGAATAAACATCAGAACAGATGAAGAAATAAATGACAATTAAATATGCAATGCAACACATAAACCGGTACCTCCAGTACCCCGCTGCGGCCGTGCAGCCCGCTCCATTTATTTAACGTCGACGGCGTTCAATGGGGGTGTGCAGACTCCGGGAGGGGCCCCTTACGGCCCAAACGCAATAATAAGCCATCTCGTGGCATCAAACAGGCCCTTGGCCTCATATCAATATCATTATAATACTGCTGCGGCGTGCAGCCCGATCCCATACTCAGTCCAAAAATCACACAATTGTATAAAAATATTCAACCCAAACTTCATTTAAAAATATTAACTTAATTTCTAATTTAAGAAAATGGCTGAGATTTCAAACACAGTATTAAACACCAGGACTGAGTTCAATATCTAGAAATATGGTAAGAAACCAGTAAAAATAATCCTTGAAGGGTTCAAGTAGTTGGCACGAAGCCCAAATATGACAATTAATCCATTTTTATAAGGATATCACAAAACTACAATCAATTAGGTAGTAATTTTATCAAGCGGGACGGACCAAGTCACAATCCCCGACGGTGCTCTACCCCATGCCCGTTATCCGACGTGCAAGTCACCTCACTTAGCACTACATTGTGCAAATTCGGGGTTTCAAACCATCAACACAGCATTTACATTTATTACTAACCTCAAGCCGGCCAAGGTCCTAGCTTGCTATGCCCTTGCCTTTCGAATTTACCTCTTCGTGCGTCGAATCTGACCAAAACCACAACGAGTACGTCACAATATGCTAAGGGAATATAACCCAATCAAAAAGACTCGAAAAATATCGAAAATCACGAAGTTGGCAAAACCCGAGCCCCGGGCCCACTTCTCGAAAAATTATAAATTTTACATCACCGAATTCCTTATCTCGCCACGAGTCTATACATATAAAGAACACCAAAATCGGAGTCCAAATGACCCCTCAAATTCCCATTTTTGTTCTTTTAGGTCTCAAGCCCTAAACCACCATTTTTTACCTTAAGTCCTTGAGTTTTCAGTGTAATTCCATGTATTTGCATGATAAAATTGTGTTCTAAGTCCAAGAATGCTTACCTGATTGAAGTCCTTGAATTTCCTCTTCAAAATCGCTCAAGAACACCCCAAGTCCGAAGTTAAAAATATGTTTTCTGTAAAATTTCGCGAAGGGATTAAAACCCACTACTGATCAGTTGTTTCCGCTTCTGCGGTCCTTTGTCGCTTTTGCGACTACCGCTTCTGCGGAATCTCACTTATTGTCCAAAATTCTGCATCTGCGGTCCTTTTGTCGCATCTGCGACTCCGCAGATGCGGTTGGCATCTTCGCACCTGCGACTACTGTCGCTTCTGCGGTTCTTGAATCGCTTCTGCGGTACCGCTTCTGCGGTCCCATTTCCACAGAAGCGAAAATACCAGAAGCAGCAAATTCTGCAATCTCTTTAAGTTCAAAGCTTCCCGTTAGCCTTCCGAAATCACCCCGAGGCCCTCGGGACCTCAACTAAGAATACAAACATGATCCAATACCTTATTCAAACTTGCTCCAATCATCAAAACACTTCTAACAACACTAAAACCATCCGAATGACCTGAAATTTTGCACACACATCCCAAATCACCTAACAAAGCTACTGCAACTCTCGGAATTCCATTCCGACCCTCGGATCAAAATCTCACCTGTCAACCGGAATTCGCAAAAATACTAACTTCACCAATTCAAGCCTAATTCTACTCCGGACCTCCAAAATCACTTTTGATTACACTCCTAAGTCACAAATCATCCCCGAAGCTAACCAAATTATCGGAATTCAAATCCGAGCCCTCTAACACAAAAGTCAACATCCGGTTGACTTTTCCAACTTAAGCCTTCTTAAAAGAGACTAAGTGTCTCATTTCTTATCAAAACCACTCCAAACCAACTCTAACACATCAAATACTAATAATGAAACATGAAGAAGCATAACATGGGGAAAAAGGGGCGGTAACTCACGTGACGACGGGTCGGGTCATCACATATCATCTCCTGAAATTTTAACAAAATTACTATTTATTATATTAATCATGATATTAGAAAATAACAATGAAATCAGAATTTTACAAGAAGTTATCTGATCAGCAAAGATATTTGAGTACCCTTCGTCACGAAATTATTGTCACAACTCAAGCCCACGGCACGTGTTATCCGTTTTGGGCTCGAGGTGGCGTAGCTTGACAATATGGTATCATAGCCTCTCCGCGTGCAACCTTGAACGATGGTGGGGCAAACCTCAGCGATGACGCTAAGTCTCTAAGGGGGTGTATGTGACACCCTAGGCGAACCATATCGACAAAATATGGGAGAGATTCTGCTTAAATGAGTAAACAATATCACTAGTAGGCTGGGATGTTACAATTATACTGTGTAAAGTCAAATATTACAACAACAACAACAACATACCTAGTATAATCCCACATAGTGTAAAGTCAAATATTAAATAGTGAAAATCTTAGTGAAATTCCTGACATCGCCATTGGTTATCTCTATATGTAATATGATGCATTAGGTTAGGTTGTCTGCGTCACATCCCTTGGGTCCAGCTTTTACCTAAATCCTACATGAACGCGGGATGCCTTGTGCACTGGACTGCCTTCTTGTTTTAATATGATGCATTAGCTTTCATAACATAAAAAAAGAAAAAGAAAAAAAGATTACCATTTCGAAGATGCTTAATGACCTGAAGAGAGTTGTAAAGAATTCTAGCACTTTTCTTCTTTGTATCAAAGGCGAGAACACAACCATCAGCCATTAGCCAATACAAAGTATGATGCAAGTAAGCAGGTTTACTGAAGAAATATTCAAAACTTGCCGAGTCCTCTGATGAAAACATGTTGAACTCATACCCTTTTTGTTTACCTATAACTTGAACCATCACCACTGTGTATTGATCAGAATTAGGATAGTCAGAGCCCAAGCCTAAACCAAGCATCTGTTTGGAATACAAGCAATTGAGTTAGTATCTTCATAAAATATTAGAAGGCATAAAGATAATGAAAAGAGGATATAAACAAAAGAATTCCATTAGCTATCACTATTCTCCACCACAATCATCAACCATCACCGCCAAATGTGTAACAGCCAGCCCACTAGTGATATTATCCGTTTTGGGCCTAGGCCCGTACGGTTTTAAAACGTGTCATTATGGTGTAAGGCATGTCTACTTATATGCACGCGGAGTGACTCTGATACCATATGTACCTGCCTAGAAGTTTGCCCCACCACCATTCACGGTTGCACGCGGAGTGACTCTGATACCATATGTCCAGCCCACTAGTGATATTATCTGTTTTGAGCCTAAGTCCGCACGGCTTTAAAACTCGTCACTAGGGTCTAAGGTCTTACTACTTATATACTCAGCATGTCTTCCGTGAGATTCGCCTAGGGTGTCACACTAGCACTATCAAGCATCATTGTTAACCATCACTTGCAACTACCATCATTATTTAGATCTTAATAGCACATCTTAATATTGAAAGATGTCTTGAGATTCAGGCGTCGTAATCTTAATATGTAATCTTAATATAAATGAATAAATTAGATAACCTAAAAGAGTGCTGCTATTCGGCCAAACTCAGCGTGGCCCAAAAATGACCACACCCGTGAAATGCCAGTAATGCCCTTGTTTTTTCGTTTGGCTTAATGGCCCTTTTTTCCCTCCAAAATTAGTTAATAACTTTTGATTATTCCAAAACATTAATCCCATAAATCATCATTCTCTCAGCATGGGAAGATAAAAAGCCTTCGTATATACGGATGGCAGCCTTCGTATATACGCTCAATTACGTTTTTATAAAAATATAATTACGTATTTTTGTTAAACACAATTAAGTATTTTTTTTTTAATTAAATGCAATTTATACGGATGGGAAGATCAAAGGTCTATTATGTATATATCATACCATATACTTATGTTAAGATAGCTTTCATTAAACACATAATTCACCACACTTCCCTTAACCTAAACATGAATACTAACCGAGAAACTAGTTTGGACCCATTAAACCCGAATAACAGTTTAGAAACTAGGTCGGATCAACTAAGGAATGCATTACACATATCATTAGGGTTGAATTCGGACGACAGTTTGATGAATGAAGATGAATCGATCGACATTGATTCAGACAGCAACTTCAATGATGGAGAAAACCTGTTGACAATGTTGCTGCTGCTGCTGCTGCTGCTGATGATGATGATGATGATTACGACGGCCATTATTTAGAGGAAGAGGGAGAAGTTGGAGAGGACAAGGAAATGCCTAATGAGTTCAATGAAGAAGATCTTATAATTGGTCCAATTACTGGGATGCGGTTCAGTAGTAAGGATGTTCTGTTTGATTTTTACAAAGAACATGCAAGATTATCGGGGTTTTGCATTGTCAAAAGAACGTCCAACAAAAAAGGTGGTGATATTGTTAGGTATGTGCAATATGGTTGTGATAGGTCTAGGAAACCAAGGAATAAGCATGTTACCAAGAGGAAGAACTGCCGTGCTAGAATAAATGGAATTTTGGAGGAGAATGGTTCATGGCGTGTTTCAAAGGTGGTAAAAAAAACATAATCATCAATTGGAACCAGCACTATCGCGATTGATGGCTGGACACAGATCGCTTAACAAGTCTCTTAAGAGAACTCTTGCAGCCAAAGATATTGCTGGCTTAAGACCCTCAAAAAATATAAGAGTCGCTGAAGTACTTGCTGGTGGCCCCGAAAATCTGGGTTGTACACCAAAGGACTGTAGAAATTATATCTTGAAGAGTAGAAAGCTTCAGTTGCAAGAAGGGGATGCACAATCATTACTCAAGTTCTTCAGTGACATGCAGCAAAAAGATAGGGAATTTTACTACTCCGTAGATGTGGATAGTTTTGGTCGACTTCGTGATGTCGTATGGGTTCATTCACATTCTAAGGTTGCATATGAGGAGTTCCATGATGTAATATGCCTTGATACCACATACCTTGTGAATCGATACAATATGCCATTTGCTTCATTTGTTGGTGTCAATCAGCATAGGCAGTCCATACTTTTGGGATGTGCTCTTATGTCTAGTGAGGATATAACAAGTTACAAAATGGTGCTATCTACATGGCTTGGGGCTCTAAACAATGTTCATCCATTAGCTATCATGAGTGACCAATGTGATAGTATAAAGGCTGCCATCAGTGCTATGATGCCAAATACAATACATAGATATTGTATATGGCACATATTCGCAAAGTTGCCTACGAAGTTAAGCGGAGTTCTTGATGGTAAGATTGCAAAGGTATAATTTAAGGCTTTAGTCCTTGATAGCATTAACGTTGTTGAGTTTGAGAGACGATGGAATGATTTTATTGACAAATATAACTTAGAGGAAAGGGATTGGTTTTATAAGCTTTATTTGGAGAAGGAGAAATGGGTTCCGGTATACCTAAATGACCACTTTTGGGCTGGGATGTTGTCCACACAAAAAAGTGAAGGAATGCATGCTTTCTTTGACGGATTCATCAACCGGCAAAGCACTTTGAAGCTATTTGTTCAGCAGTATGAGTTAGCATAAGAGCTAAGTTCGAGAAAGAATTGGAAGCTGAATATAGGTCAAGGTGCTTTGAACCAAAATGTTTATCTGAATTTGCATGGAAGGAAAAATTTCAAACATGTTATACTCGTGAAGTGTTTGAATTTTTTCAAGTATAGTTAAGGAAACTGTACCACTGTGAAATCAGCTCCCCTGAAGACCATCAAGCAACAGCAGGGGTGGAGAATTACATTATCTCAGATTATTCGTTCAGGAGTTTTAACACTAGAGATCCATTTGTATTCGCGGTTGAATATACACCTATTGGCGAATATCTAAGTTGCAGCTGCAAGTGGTTTGAAACAAGAGGTATTCTATGCTGCCATATACTTAAGGTGTTGTCTCATAAGAGGATTAATAACGTTAATGAGAGGTATATATTGAGAAGGTGGAGAAAAGATGTTGTTCGTCCGCACTTGAAACGTTTCTTTCTTGGAGGTTACCCATGTATGACTTCTGAATACATGATGTACAGGGAACTATTAAAGCATTTTGAACGGGTTTGTGATATAGCATTGGACACTAAAGTGATGAGGCGATATATTAAGTATCATTTGAACAGATTGGAGCATGACCTTTTGAATTGGGATGATGATCAAATGATAATTCCAGATTGGGAATTTGAAGATACACATGATGGTGTGGGTGAGGGTGTGGGTGAGGGTAGGGGTGAGGGTGAGGGTGAGGGTGATGGTGAAGGAAGAAATATAATAGATCCTAGATACGTAGCTTCTCGTGGACGTCCAAAGTTGAATAGATATAGAGGGCGAATTGATTCATACTTTAGAAGTTCACAAACGGCTGGTGGAAGTGGAGTTAAAGGTAATAGGAGGGGTAGAGGTGGTGGTAGACGTGGTGGTAGAGGTGTTGGCAGAGGTTTTGGCAGAGGTGGTGGTGGAAGTGGTGGTAGAGGTGGTGGTAGAGGCCGTGGTAGAGGTCGTGGTAGAGGTGGTGAAAATACTGGGCTAGCGGAAGGAATTGAGGTAAAGTATAACAAATTATTATTATATTTTTTCCGAAAAATACATTGCTTATTAGTGTTATTTACTCTATACAGCAAGATGATGCAACAGTACAAGCACACAGTAGCTTGTCTGATCTTAACGATGAAGCAGACTGGGAGATAGAAGACTTGACCGTTTAGTTTGAGATGATTTAAGTTTGAATCTTATTTAATTTGATTTGATATAGATTTTTTTTAATTTTTTGACGTTGTTTTGTAATAATTTAAACGTGTGAGATAATAATTATCATTGTTAAATATTTCTTCATTTTATTCTTACTTCATTTTATCGGACTACACTAAGAAAATGTGATTAGAAGTGAAAGACTTCATAACATTATAATCAGTTCAAACTAAGAACTAAAATACTCACATTTAGTTACTATGAAGCATTTATTATTCCCAACCGTTTTAGTAGTGTGTAGGTAGAATTAGGTTGAATTTTAAGTGCATGAATCAGTCATAATCACTTCAAAAGTTGGAGGAATCTCTTCTTCAATATCACTGGAAGTAGAAGAGTAAGATATGTCGTCACTGCTAGTAGAAGAGTAAACTAGGGTTTGTGAGTGTTTTAGGTCTTTAGTGTTTGAGTATGTGACCATATTTATAGGGGCCAAGCCAGTATCAAACATCCTGATTTTCTGTCAGTGAAAAAAACAACCTATTTTTGGCCACACTATCTGGTTTTGTTTGAATTGTCGTAATTAATGATGTTAGTTGAATTGCATTTATTTCAGGGAAAATTTGGTGTTAGTTGACTTGCATTTATTATTTCGGTTACCAACCCTTTTTTGAACTAAAAACTATTCACATTCCAACTATATAGTTAGGGTTTGTAGTTAGGGCAATGAAATGATACCAAGTGATATACCAATTTGATAACTGGAAAATCAAAAGAGTCCGAAATCAAAATACACATTACATAATAACCAAACTGGAAAATAAAAGTACATATTACATAAAAAAAAGGCTAAGAAAAGTTAAAAACAACACAAACTGGGAAGATTAAACATAACTAGTTAATTTCAACGGGATCTTGGAGAGTTCCTCGGCATGTCACGTGCAATTGGAAGATAACACAGAATTCTATAATTTCGACCAACTCAAAGTTAATTAACCAACCTCGCTTGATGTAATTATTCATCACAAAATATTTCCAACCGTCTTTGGACCATCTCCGCTACCTATGTTAATTTCCATAAACCAAGGCTCGCCATCATAGTGAAGAACCGCTGTGCTATGTGATTCAGGAAGGTATTCGTAAAAATATTTTGGAATATGCTGCAAACAAAAAGAAAAAAAATTGAGAGATTTGTTTATTTCAAACTGGATTTGAGAGAAAAAAAAAGAACCATCTCCGCTTACAACCAGATCTGTTTGTTTCAAACTGGATTTGGTTGAAACTCAATTTTTTTAATGTATACTTGGTTGGTTGAGAGATTAATTAAAAAAAATTAAAGAAACAGTTTGTTTGATATTTTATTACAACCAGATCTGTTTGTTTCAAACTGGATTTGGTTGAAACTCAATTTTTTTTGGTTGAAACCAGATGTGCCCCTCTTCAAAACCCATATGTGCCCCTCTTCAAAAACCAAGTCGAAATCACAAGCATTAAAAAAAATAGAATTTTAAATGAAAAAAAGAGCTCATTTACCATATAATCTTGCGTTATGTATGAACTTCAAAAGATGGATTCATATCTTCGTCGGATGGGGATTGTTTGGTTCAAGGGTTTTGGTAAGAGTTAGGGTTTAAAAGTTGTGTGTGGTTGGGAATGGACTATTAAATATTTCTAGAATTAGATATTGAATTAAAGAATATAATATGTACTTATTTTTTGTACATAAATATTAAATTAAAGAATACAAGAATGAGTGCTTGTTATTAAGGTTAAAAGATCATTCAATTTTACATAAGAATTTGATCTATTGATTTTGCATGAATTTGAAAAGAATATCCTTTAACTATATCTTTTAAAAACTGTTATCATTTGTGTGCCTAATGTTAAATATAAAATTATGGATATTTTGTTACTCCATATACTTTTATCACATTTTTGAACTTTGTTTGAGAATAAAAATGACAAATTCATTAATGATCTCAACATGGTCTACTGCAAAAGTAGGAAATTAAACTTGATCACTATCTTAGTTACAGTAACAAATGCATCATGCATTTCTTACTAGGCCAAGGATCTAGTAGAGGATTCTAGTAAAACCTCATCTTCTTACTAGGCCAAGGATCAACTCATCTTCAGAAGCACAATTAGAGCACATAGATATTTCCGTTTTAAGCTTCAAGCTTAAGCATTAATGACATTTTAACAATACCATGCTTAGTGACTTCAAGCTGAAGCATTAAGCAGTCATGTTAACAAACACACATGGCATTATGAAAGATTCACATCACGAAACATAAGAAAATTAAAACTAGCCAACAAACATAATTGTATTAAACATGGCATAGCATGATTGTCAAAACACGCCATGTAACATAATTGTCAAAACATGGCATAGCAGGATTGTCAAAACACGCAATCAAACCATGCCATGTACCAGAATTTGTCCAAAAATGCAATTTTCCAGAATTGTTTAAAAAACCACAATTATACTAATATTTCAATACAAATTCAGCAACAGGTGATGTACACCTAAATTCAAAATTCTCAATTGCTGATCTGAGAACTTTATAATCTACATTCGTCAACACCTCGATTGTGATTTTCGCAAGAGCCGGAGACTTTGCCACAAGAAGTTTCAACAGTTGCATGTGAGGACTTATCCCTCGAAGCCTCCTAATCACAATTTTTCTGAGGTTGATGAATGTTGTTTCTACAAAACTTGCTTCCAAATCAATGTTATCACGTGCCATAGGTACACAACAAGATTCCACCTACGAAATAATTTTAAAAAAAACACCAAATGATTTCAGCACCTAAGAAGTCACTATGGAATGAGAATAAGAATATAACCAAATGATTAAGTAATAGAGTAACCTTGATTTCCATATGTTCTAAACATGGGAAGCTTTTCATCAAAGACAAAGCACAGGAAACGTAATACAATTCACCGAGATAAAGACCAGAAAGGTAAAGATTTTTGACACAGCCAACAAGAAAGGGGAGATTAGTCGGTACATCTCCTGCACCTGCAGCCATTAACTAGAAAGAACATCCCAAATAAAAATGATGGCACATAGACCAAAATATAATCCATCTATGAAAAAGCACTAGACTGAAGTTATGAAGCACATTTACCTTGAGGCTATGGTTATCCAAATGGAGATGCTCCACCGCAGATAAAGACTCAAGAACTCTAGTATAGTCAGGTATTGCTTCCAGGACTAAGCCTCCCCTAAAAGCAAACGATACTTGTGCCAGAAGAGGAACATTTCTTAAACTGATAGCCCATACTCTGCCTGTGAAGTCAAGGGACTTCAATTTGGGGGCATCAATAAAAATGACACCAGACTGATTATCTAAGAGCAGAAGCACCAATTGCTCGAGCAACGGGCACTGAGAGATTAAGGTTCCAAATAATGTGTACTTGATTGTAACAATGTATAGCTTAAGGCAAAGTAACCTATCAAATCCTGGGTAGGCTGTCGGATGGTTTATTGAACAATCTTCAAGAGATAGGTGCCTCAAAAGCACACATTTGAAAAATAAAGCAGGCAATTTGTATGGTGTCGTCCTATACGAAAATTTAATATTGAGATGTTCAATACCATTTTCAATGAGAAACCCTAACAACTGTATAAAATAAGAAAATTGCTCCGAATACGGAATTAAGAGGGTAAAGTGTTTAACAGGTCCTCGATGATGGTTCAAAATATGGCGGATTATAGTCTCAAAGTAAGCAGGTTGGTGCATTTTCCAAAGGGTTCGATCAAGAGTTAGTTGTGGAATTCTACACCAAGTATATCTCCATTTCCTTGATAAGATGCTTGTTCTAACAGCATCTTGTAAAGGCATCCGTATAAGAATATGATCAATAACATCATCAGGAAGGTTGCCTAGTATATCCAAAGGTAAAGTTCTAATGCAATTTTTTCTTCCGACTGGAGCCATCATATTAGGCTTATGATTATAGGCAAAACGATGAAGAGTAGGATAAACGAAAGTTAAGATTACGATTACGGAAAAAGAAGAAGAGGAAGAAGCAAGAAACCTGTTGAAATTTTGAAGATGGAGCGCCAAAAGACCATGGGCGGATCAACTCCAAAAGAGAAATTTTGGGGGTATCGATTAAACAATCCCAAGGTAGATATGTATACAGCCCTCATTTAGAATTTCAATGTATATAAATGAACGTCTAAAACGCATCAAAGTTATAATCGGTTCGTTGGTTAAGTAAGCGTATGAATGAGGTAGGCGTCTCGAGATCGAATCTCTACCTTTAGTAGGGTGTATTCTTAATTTTTCCAATCAAGCCAATAATTTTTTTTTTAAAAAAAAAAAAGGTTAAACCAGTAGTTACATTTTTTATCTACTTTATTTATATTTTGAAAAAAAAAGGTTAATCCATTATTTACATTTTTTCCATATAAGTCATTACACTAATATGATTGTAGTAAGGTAATTATATCGTTGTAGTTCGTAGTAATGTCGACCGTTTATATAATAGCCGTTTATATTAAGGTCATACATATCGGCCTATAGCAACCATATAAGTCCTTACACTAATATGGTTGTAGTAAGGTAATTATATCGTTGTAGTTCGTAGTAATATCGACCGTTTATATAATAGCCGTTTATATTAAGGGCATACGTATCGGCCTATAGCAACCATATAAGTCATTACACTAATATGGTTGTAGTAAGGTAATTATATCGTTGTGGTTCATAGTAATGTCGACCGTTTATATAATAGCCGTTTATATTAAGGTCATACATATCGGACTATAGCAACCATATAAGTCATTACACTAATATGGTTGTAGTAAGGTAATTATATCGTTGTGGTTCGTAGTAATGTCGACCGTTTATATAATAGCCGTTTATATTGAGGTCATACGTATCGGCTGTGAGCACGTGATTTTTGCCCTAAGCAATTTATTCCAAAAGTTTCAAATAATTGATTTCTTTATTATTTTACGATTTTTGTGAATTTTTATTGAATTTGGTGTTAATTGGTTGCATGATAATTCATATTAAAAATACAAAAATATGCATTTTGCATTAGGAATTTAATTTCACATTTTTAGTATTCATTAGGTATGGATTTGTTTAGAATAAAAATTAAAGAAAATCAAAAAAATAGTTTCTTTGCACTTTTAATCGTTAACTGTTGCATTTATCTTTTAAGTGGAATTTTAAGTAATTTTAGGATTTGAATAGTGTAATCTCGAATTATTTTAACTATTGGTTTTAATTTTTTACATTTTATAAAATCAGAAAAATGCAAGATAAAAATACAAAAATATAAAATAAAAATAAAATACAAAATCAAAAGCAACAAAAAGAAAACAAAATGAATTAATAAAAAGGGAATTAGGCTAGTTGAATTGGGCCAAATTTGGTTTCAGTCCAAACGACCCCACTCCAATTTGCTTCAGCCCAGACCAATTTGGCCCAATCCGTCTCCCCACCCAGTCCAGTCCAAGAGACGCCCAAACGGCGTCGTTCTGAGTTATTAAAACTCAATCCAATCCCAGTCATCCATTTCCATAATCCAACGGCCTGAGTTCAATCTCAGGCATTAAATAAAAGTGTCCAAATCCTTTAGTAACCCTAAAGACCAACCCCTCCTTCCTCGTACCTCCCTGTCCCTCACCGGTGCCGCCCTAAACCGCCGCCGGAAATCGCCCACGGCGGCGGTCAAGCTCCAAACCCACCCAAATTTTCACCATCGACTCCTCTCCCCCTCTACTTTCCAATGCCCAAAATATTTTCCCTCGAATGTTAGCCAATCTGCTCGAATATTCGAAAGCAGTGACGCCGCCTCCGCCGCCCACGGCGGCGCCACCACCAAACGACTCCACTTTTACACCATATGTTCTCCCCAAGATCNTGAAGACCATCAAGCAACAGCAGGGGTGGAGAAGTTACATTATCTCAGATTATTCGTTCAGGAGTTTTAACACTAGAGATCCATTTGTATTCGCGGTTGAATATACACCTATTGGCGAATATCTAAGTTGCAGCTACAAGTGGTTTGAAACAAGAGGTATTCTATGCTGCCATATACTTAAGGTGTTGTCTCATAAGAGGATTAATAACGTTAATGAGAGGTATATATTGAGAAGGTGGAGAAAAGATGTTGTTCGTCCGCACTTGAAACGTTTCTTTCTTGGAGGTTACCCACGTATGACTTCTGAATACATGATGTACAGGGAACTATTAAAGCATTTTGAACGGGTTTGTGATATAGCATTGGACACTGAAGTGATGAGGCGATATATTAAGTATCATTTGAACAGATTGGAGCATGACCTTTTGAATTGGGATGATGATCAAATGATAATTCCAGATTGGGAATTTGAAGATACACATGATGGTGTGGGTGAGGGTGTGGGTGAGGGTGGGGGTGAAGGTGAGGGTGAGGGTGAGGGTGAGGGTGAGGGTGATGGTGAAGGAAGAAATATAAGAGATCCTAGATACGTAGCTTCTCGTGGACGTCCAAGGTTGAATAGATATAGAGGGCGAATTGATTCATACTTTAGAAGTTCACAAACGGCTGGTGGAAGTGGAGTTAGAGGTAATATGAGGGGTAGAGGTGGTGGTAGAGGTGGTGGTAGAGGTGTTGGCAGAGGTGTTGGCAGAGGTGGTGGTAGAAGTGGTGGTAGAGGTGGTGGTAGAGGCCGTGGTAGAGGTGGTGGAAATACTGGGCTAGCGGAAGGAATTGAGGTAAAGTATAACAAATTATTATTATATTTTTTCCGAAAAATACATTTCTTATTAGTGTTATTTACTCTATACAGCAAGATGATGCAACAGTACAAGCACACAGTAGCTTGCCTGATCTTAACGATGAAGCAGACTGAGAGATAGAAGACTTGACCGTTTAGTTTGAGATGATTTAAGTTTGAATCTTATTTAATTTGATTTGATATAGATTTTTTTGAATTTTTTGACGTTGTTTTGTAATAATTTAAAAGTGTGAGATAATAATTATCATTGTTAAATATTTCTTCATTTTATTGTTACTTCATTTTATCGGACTACACTAAGAAAATGTGATTAGAAGTGAAAGACTTCATAACATTATAATCAGTTTAAACTAAGAACTAAAATACTCACATTTAGTTACTATGAAGCATTTATTATTCCCAACCGTTTTAGTAGTATGTAGGTAGAATTAGGTTGAATTTTAAGTGCATGAATCAGTCATAATCACTTCAAAAGTTGGAGAAATCTCTTCTTCAATATCACTGGAAGTAGAATAGTAAGATATGTCGTCACTGCTAGTAGAAGAGTAAACTAGGGTTTGTGAGTGTTTTAGGTCTTTAGTGTTTGAGTATGTGACCATATTTAAAGGGGCCAAGCCAGTATCAAACATCCTGATTTTCTGTCAGTGAAAAAAATAACCTATTTTTGGCCACACTATCTGGTTTTGTTTGAATTGTCGTAATTAATGATGTTAGTTGAATTGTATTTATTTCAGGGGAAATTTGGTGTTAGTTGACTTGCATTTATTATTTCAGTTGCCAACCCTTTTTTGAACTAAAAACTATTCACATTCCAACTATATAGTTAGGGTTTGTAGTTAGGGCAATGAAATGATACCAAGTGATATACCAATTTGATAAGTGGAAAATCAAAAGAGTCCGAAATCAAAATACACATTACATAATAACCAAATTGGAAAATAAAAGTACATATTACATAAAAAAAGCTAACAAAAGTTAAAAACAACACAAACTGGGAAGACAAAACATAACTAGTTAATTTCAACGGGATCTTGGAGAGTTCCTCGGCCTGTCACGTGCAATTGGAAGATAACACAGAATTCTGTAATTTCGACCAACTCAAAGTTAATTAACCAACCCCGCTTGATGTTATTATTCATCACAAAATATTTTCAATCGTCTTTGAACCATCTCCGCTTACTCATGTTAATTTCTATAAACCAAGGTTCGCCATCATAGTGAAGAACCGCTGTGCTATGTGATTCAGGAAGGTGTTCGTAAAAATGTTTTGGAATATGCTGCAAACAAAAAGAAAAAAAAATTGAGAGATTTGTTTGTTTCAAACTGGATTTGAGAGAAAAAAAGAACCATCTCCGCTTACAACCAGATTTGTTTGTTTCAAACTGGATTTGGTTGAAACTCAATTTTTTTATGTATACTTGGTTGGTTGAGAGATTAATAAAAAAAAATTAAAAAAACAGTTTGTTTGATATTTTATTACAACCAGATCTGTTTGTTTCTAACTGGATTTGGTTGAAACTCAATTTTTTTTGGTTGAAACCAGATGTGCCCCTCTTCAAAACCCAGATGTGCCCCTCTTCAAAAACCAAGTCGAAAATCACAAGCATTTAAAAAAAATAGAATTTTAAATGAAAAAAGAGCTCATTTACCATATAATCTTGCTTTATGTATGAATCCTTCATCAGAACTTCAAAAGATGGATTCATATCTTCGTCGGATGGGGATTGTTTGGTTCAAGGGTTTTGGTAAGAGTTAGGGTTTAAAAGTTGTGTGTGGTTGGGTATGGACTATTATATATAGTGGTTGGGTATGGACTATTAAATATTTCTGGAATTAGATATTAGATTAAAGAATATAATATGTACTTATTTTTTTGTACATATATATTGAATTAAAGAATACAAGAATGAGTGCTTGTTATTAAGGTTAAAAGATCATTCAATTTTACATAAGAATTTGATCTATTGATTTTGCATGAATTTGAAAAGAATATCCTTTAACTATATCTTTTAAAAACTGTTATCATTTGTGTGACCTAATGTTAAATATAAAATTATGGATATTTTGTTACTCCATATACTTTTATCACATTTTTGAACTTTGTTTGAGAATAAAAATGACAAATTCATTAATGATCTCAATATGGTCTACTGCAAAAGTAGGAAATTAAACTTGATCACTATCTTAGTTACAGTAACAAATGCATCATGCATTTCTTACTAGGCCAAGGATCTAGTAGAGGATTCTAGTAAAACCTCATCTTCTTACTAGGCCAAGGATCAACTCATCTTCAGAAGCACAATTAGAGCACATAGATATTTCCGTTTTAAGCTTCAAGCTTAAGCATTAATGACATTTTAACAATACCATGCTTAGTGACTTCAAGCTGAAGCATTAAGCAGTCATATTAACAAACACACATGGCATTATGAAAGATTCACATCACGAAACATAAGAAAATTAAAACTAGCCAACAAACATAATTGTATTAAACATGGTATAGCATGATT
>NW_017671120.1:122453-140904 GCF_001879085.1 Nicotiana attenuata
TACGTACATTATAATCGCTCTGTAATTCGTACGTAAATGTCGAACCATTTTATAATTCAATACCGTTTAATTAATTAAAGCGTACATACGTATCGCCTATACAACCCAGGTATATAGTCTGCTTGTATACACAATATGTTGATTAGTAATGCCGGTTAATTATACGTGTAGTTCGTATAAAGTAAAGCGTCGAGCCGTTTATTATAATAGTGGCCTCTTCTTCATACCAAGTTCACCAGGCCCATCCGGAGGTAAACATAAACATCAATATTAAGCCAGCACCGCCCACTATAAGTCATTACACTAATATGGTGGTAGTCGGTATGACGTATTGATAATACATCGTTCGGATTCCCAATAATGATCGTCTAGTCCATATTTTACATATTACATATTATAAGGTCATACGTATCGCTATATCAACCATATAAGTCCATTCACTAATATGATTGTAGTCATATAGCCTAAGCTAATTATATCATTATGATTCATAGTAAACTCGACCTTTTATATAATAGGCGTCTATATAACTTCATTAATTAAGGTCATATATATTACCTTATTTGTATAATAGTAAATATATAATTATATATATTTTTATTGGTTAATCTTAATTATAATAAAAGGGAAATCATGATACTTTTAGGACTAATGTATTCTAGCTTCTTTTTTAGGAGGGAAAACAAGAAGACATTTTTTGACTAAAATGTTAAATACAAATTTTGGAGGGAAACAAAGGGATAAGTAAAAATATAATTGGAGGGAAATTGAAAGTTTTTACTCTTTATATATCTCTTAAACACAAGAACAACATCTCCAACTCTCTAAACAAAATAGATACCATAAACATGAATGCTAACGTATGGATTGAAAAAGAATTCTATCCATGGTTTCGGATGAAGGTGCCCAAATCGTACATTAAGCGTGATTTTCTGGTAATTTTATTTTTCTTAAATTTTCATGATTTGATAATTGTTGATTATCTCAACTAGGCATGAACCCTGTACCCTATCAATACACTATGTTCTTGCAGTTTATTCCAAAGAGATTCTGTGGCTATCTTCCTCCTATTTCGATTAAAACAATGCTTCGATGTAATGGGAAGGAGTGGGCTGTGACTCTCAAAAGTGGTGTTCGTAGAAGACTCGTCAATGGGTGAAAACAATTTGTTGTCGACAATAATCTGAAGAAAGGGAATGTCCTTCTCTTTGAACTAGTTGAGGCTACATCAGGGGTTGTGATCTTCTCTGTTGAAGAGCTAGGATTAACTAATGCTTAGCTTGATAATTTCATCTCTTTAGTTATATGTAATGACTTCAAATGGATCGTAGTAATGGATTCATATGATTGTTCTTTATAATATTGTTTGTGTTTTTTCAATTTATTATTGTTATTATTTTTTATTTCAAGAAGACTAATGTTTTATAAATAGCCAATTAAAATTGGGAAGTCATTCAACAGTGCAGAAGTCCCCCAATTTTTTTTATCATTTTACAAACAAGAACAAGACTATGAAGATTATTTTCTTTTTTTCAAAAAAAGTTTAAAAATCGACATTAATTTGCTCATTAATCAAAACCTAAACCTAAACGTAAACCTTAACAAACCTAAATCAAAAGAGAACGTAAACCTAAACCTAAACCTAAACCTAATCAAAAAATATATTTATATTAAACCAAAATACTCACGTGGGCCATATTATACAATCTTTACATGGATTAATCAAGTCTTCTAAGGTAAGACTATATGAGATAAAACCTATGAAGTGCACTTCCACTATATGGCAGAATTTTAAAAAATAAAATAAAACGAAAACAATCTGTATAAACAATCTGTAAAACGAAAACAATCTGTATAGTCATGGAGGAGTGTAATGTGCATAGAGGAGTGAAATATACTACTGGAAAGTGTAATGGTTGCATGAAGGAGTGTAAGGGGTGTCACGACCCCAGTTCACCCTCCATGAACATGTCGTGATGGCACCTAGTCCCTACAACTAAGTAAGCCTAACAATGCGGAAATAACAACCTAACTTGCGAAATGGTTAAATAAAGCTAGACATATTAAAATAGTAACTGCATATAAGGCCGCTCGGCCTATACAACTCAAAAGAAATACCGGCCTATACAACTCAAAAGAAATATGGAAGTCTACAACTCAATCCCAAAACCCGGAAACTCACGGGAACCACAGGCTAATAGAAATACTGTAAATGCTCTAATCTCCAGAATGTCTACATCAAAAGTATGATAGAATCTAGACACTACAGATAGAATAAGGAAGGAGACTCTTCGGTCTGCGGACGCTGCAGATATACCTCGATGTCTCCGTAGCTCTCCTCGCCTCAAGGATAGTGCGCCTGAGTGGAGGTACCTGGATCTGCACATGAAAAACATGCGCAGGAAGGGCATGAGTATACCACAGCGGTACTCAGTAAGTGCCAAGCCTAACCTCGGTTGGGTAGTGACGAGGAAGGTCGGGCCCTACTGAGATAAAATATAATAATAAATTAACAGTATGGAAAACTGACAATAATAATGAGTACAACAGTGAGATAAGACGGGTTAAACAAGGCAATATCAAATACACAAAGAACGGAACAACCACAGAATAAGTACAACCCAATACCAATGGTAACAATGAGGATCTCCCAGGATACCGTCCTGTAGCCCTTTTCTCAACTGTCCAGTGGATCTCCCGGGATGCCTTCCCGTAGTCCATCATATGTGTATATCCGAAGGATCACCCGGGATACCGTCCCGTAGTCCAGCTATCAACGTGCAGGGGGATCTATCGGGAATCTAACCCGAGTCCCAAAGTAAATGTACAGGGGGATCTATCGGGAATCTAACCCGCAGTCCCAAAGTAAATGTACAGGGGGATCTATCGGGAATCTAACCCGCAGTCCCAAAGTAAATGTGCAGGGGGATCTATCGGGAATCGAACCCGCAGTCCCAAAGTAAATGTGCAGGGGGATCTATCGGGAATCGAACCCGCAGTCCCAAAGTAAACAAACAGGGGGGGGAGCTACCGGAATCCCACATCCGTAGTCCCAATGTAAATGCGCAACCACAACCAGAAGATATTCGAAAATGAAGTACAAAAGGCAAACATCAGGTAGTACTAGCCTAGCATGCTTCACGTAGTACAGTCAAGGCAACTTAAACAATTTGGCAAGTTAAATCAACTAAACATGCTTTTCTAATCTAACACAGGTTATAACTACAAGTAAAACAAGGCAAATATGAAGGAAACTCAGTCTCAATATCTTAAGTAAAAACCGGGTTTTTCAACAATTAGCTCAAGTACGCGCTCGTCACCTCACGTACAAGGCACTCAATTACCACATATCAAATCCTAAGGGGAAAGGTCCCCCACACAAGGTTAGACAAGCCACTTACCTCGAANCCTTACACTAATATGGTTGTAGTCGTATGACGTATGATAATTACATCGTTGCGATTCACAATAATTGATCGTCTATATATTTTCATTATTAAGGTCATACGTATCGGCCTATATCAACCATATAAGTCCATTCACTAATATGATTGTAGTCATATAGCCTAAGCTAATTATATCATTATGATTCATAGTAAACTCGACCTTTTATATAATAGGCGTCTATATAACTTCATTAATTAAGGTCATATATATTACCTTATTTATATAATAGTAAATATATAATTATATATATTTTTATTGGTTAATCTTAATTATAATAAAAGGGAAATCATGATTAAATTTTAGGACTAATGTATTCTAGCTTCTTTTTTAGGAGGGAAAACAAGAAGACATTTTTGAACTAAAATGTTAAATACAATTTTCGGAGGGAAACAAAGGGAAAAGTAAAAATATAATTGGAGGGAAATTGAAAGTTTTTACTCTTTATATATCTCTTAAACACAAGAACAACATCTCCAACTCTCTAAACAAAATAGATACTCTAAACATGAATACTAACGTATGGATTGAAGAAGAATTCTATCCATGGTTTTGGATGAAGGTGCCCAAATCGTACATTAAGCGTGATGTTCTGGTAATCTTATTTTTTTAAAATTTTCATGATTTGATAACTGTTGATTATCCCAACTAGCCATGAAGCCTGTATCTATTCATTATGTTCTTGCAGTTTATTCCAAAGAGTATCTGTGGCTATCTTCCTCCTATTTCGGTTAAGACAATGCTTCGATGTAATGGGAAGGAGTGGGCTTTGACTCTCACAAGTGGTGTTCGGAGAAGACTCGTCAATGGGTGGAAACAATTTGTTGTCGACAATAATCTGAAGAAAGGGAATGTCCTTCTCTTTGAACTAGTTGAGGCTACATCAGGGGTTGTGATATTCTCTGTTGAAGAGCTAGGATTAATTAATGCTTAGCTTGATAGTTTCATCTCTTTAGTTATATGTAATGACTTCAAATGGATCATAGTAATGGATTCATATGATTGTTCTTTATAATATTATTTGTGTTTTTTTCCATTTATTATTGTTATATTTTTTTTATTTCAAGAAGACTAATGTTTTATAAATAGCCAATTAAAATTGGGAAGTCATTAAACAGTGCAGAAGTCCCCCAATTTTTTTCTATCATTTTACAAACAAGAACAAGACTATGAAGATTATTTTCTTTTTTCCAAAAAAAGTTTAAAAATCGACATTAATTTGCTCATTAATCAAAACCTAAACCTAAACGTAAACTTAAACGAACCTAAATCAAAAGAGAACGTAAACCTAAACCTAAACCTAAACCTAATCAAAAAATATATTTATACTAAACCAAAATACTCACGTGAGCCATATTATACAATCTTTACATGGATTAATCAAGTCTTCTAAGGTAAGACTATATGAGATAAAACCTATGAAGTGCACTTCCACTATATGGCAGAATTTTAAAAAATAAAATAAAACGAAAACAATATGTATAAACAATCTGTAAAACGAAAACAATCTGTATAGTCATGGAGGAGTGTAATGGTGCATAAAGGAGTGAAATATACTACTGGAAAGTGTAATGGTTGTATGAAGGAGTGTAAGGGGCTACTGGGAAGTGCAATGGATGCATGGAGGAGTGGAAGGGGCTGCTATTGGGAAGTGTAATGGTTGCCTAGGGTCTCTACAAAGAGACTTTAATTCCTACCGGGAAGTGGAAAGAGATTATAATCCTCCCTATATATTTTTCTGAAAATATGCTAGACCTACATAAGACAATCAAACTAGAAATACTACTAAGCATAACGATGGATAAGACCTCGACAAAGAAACATGTTGAACAACCGCTGCATGGCTCACCTGTGAGTCATAACATCTTGTACCAAGATCTGAAGCGTGATTACACCTAGCTGAAGCGTGAGGTTATAGAGTTGATTGAGAGGGTGGTTCGTGATAGTAGCATTGGTTACCTCAAGAGTGTCATGTTGGAAGAGCATCCCCTTACTTCGCTCTATACTATGCTTGACGATATGCCCACACCATCCGTCCATAGTGGAGCTAAGAGCAATTCTATCATTGTTATCATTAGTGATACCGAGTCCGCCTCCAAGACCTCAAAGTCTCTTTCAGTGAACCAGCATATTGAGTAGTCCATGCATTATGAAGATTTATTTCATTTCTTTTTTATTATGTGTTTGTTCGTCTATGAAGTTTTCTACCCCGGTCCCTATGTTGATGTTTTTATTTTTCAAGTTATGTATTGGTGATGTTATCACCCAATGTCGTATTAATGAAGGAAATTATTATTATTATATGTTTTGAATCTTTTTTATATTTTATATTTTTTTATGAACTTTTTCCAGATTACCTGGGGTCTTGTATTAGCAAGAATAGAGTTAGATGATACAACAAAAGGGTATAGAAAACCCTTCTAAAAACAACGAGGCATAATGATCGTTTGATTAAAGTTAACAAAACAGTCCTATTGTCTTCAATATTCTAACTGTTCGTTTGATGCCTAATGAAATGAAAGTACTAATAATAACATTTGTAAAGATTAATTAAGTACTCTAAAATTGGTCAATTTATTTTTCAAATTAATATAGCACATTCAACTTATGACAACAACACTGGACAAATAGGAAAATGTATTGTCAATAATTATGAAGATAGTTTAGTACTTCAAGATGCAAAATATAGCACATACTGAACTCATGGAGATAGTTGATGAGTACTTGAAGATAGTTGAGTGCTTATGAATCAATGTAGTAGGGATTAAAACAAGTTCAAAATGATAACACTTTGGCACTTACAAGGTTCCAGCAATATAGACAAATTAAAACATTCAGTTCATTTCAAAATATTTTAAAAAAAATTATATTCTTATTTCATTCCAACATGGAGTACAAAAGACAAAGGCTTTGGCATCTATTCTACAGAGATTGAATGCGGCAACCAGTAACACATCAAACTAAACAATCAAACTGATAATAACCAAAATAAACAATAATCAAACTGAACATTTTTTTGAAATTTTCATCTCTACAAACATTCCAGCTAACAACACAGATGACATAGCACTTTCATCAACACACGAACTTGAAGATTGTTCTTCACTGTAAACATTTTCTTTTTGGAATTCATTGAATGCTGCTACTGCTTCATCATAAGATTTGTAAGACTTGAAGATGCTTCCTTTGAAACCTATAACCAAGGGAGCACACTCACACCAAGAGTTGTATAATCCTGGCTTTTTACCACGAAATACCACATACACCTTCGATGCCGATATATTATCAGGTTGAGATCCATTTCTAAACTCATTAAAAGCTGCTATGGCTTCATCATACATTTTGAAGGCCTTGAAGATGCTGCCCTTGACACCAATAACCATAGGAGCACACCGATGCCAGGAGTTGCACAATCCAGGTCTCTTACCACGAAACACTACATAAACTTTCGAAAAGCATTATTCCTCTTCCTGTGGTCCATTCCTTAATCTAACCCTAAGAAAGATAAGAGATGAAGAAGGAGAAAACAAAGATAGAAAAAAGGGGGCTGGAAAAGCTTTTTAGGTTCGGCCAAATATATTAAGTGTTTAGGGCTAGAAAGTGACCACTTTAGTAGTTTAATTTTTTGTACGTATCTTTTCTAATTTTTAAACGTATTTCCTCTAATATATTATCTGTATATTTTAGTGTATTTCGATTAATTGGTATAGTATATGTAAATTTTAGTGTATTTCGTTTAATTAGTATTATATGTATATGTGCTTTATAGAAATTGATGAAGCATGCATCTTGGGAAGGTAAGACAATTAAATTAGTGAGAGAGAATTGTTGAAAAAAATTAATTTAAAACGAAAAATCTGCCAAAGGGTATACATGGAAAACGAAAATACGCAAATATCTATTATGCCCTCAAAAGCCGTGCGAAGTTACCATTATACCCCCATTTGGGACGTTTGAGCCATTCTTGGTTTGGCCAAATATATTTTCCGATATGAAAAAGCCCTAAATATAAGCCGCATAAGCAATTCTTGCATTAAAATTCCCGTGTAATTAATTAGTAGGTTAAACCAAACAATCTCTGCATAATTCTTGCATTAAATTCCCACGTAATTAATAGTATGTAAACCAAATAATCTCCTTATATTTTTTTTGCCTTAAAATTCCGGCATAACTAGTATGTAAACCAAACAAACACTTTATAGTGTTTCTTAATTAATCCTAGACTCATAGTCAGTGGCGGAGCCACGATTTTCATTAAGGAGAGTCAAAATATAAAGAAATAAACTCATCAAAAAGTCAAGGGGTGTCATTATATAGCATATATACATATTTAACAAAAAAATTACCGAGCTATATAGTGTAATTTTCCCGCAAGAACCGACACCCCTTTGGTTGCTCAGTGCAGCCCTCACCATGCGTAACACCATTTTATTACTAGTAATTTGCGCTAACATTGAATAGAGCTAAAATGATGAAAGTAAACAATTAATATAATGCCAAAAAACGTCCTTCTTTTTTCCTTAATTTAAGAGAATGTCCTTTGTACAAATGGATAATTTGTTTATTTTTTCATTAACCACTTTCAATCCTCATATATCCGATCCGACTTGTCCCTTTGCCCTTATGTACGACCAACTACCACCTGCCAAGGTCAATCCCAACTCACAACTCTTATTGATGAGGATATATAATATAAATTGAGATGCTGTTAAAAAAAACACTGATTAACCATTATTAAAAATGATATCTTAATAATCATATATGTACTTATCAAATTCAACATCTTATTTTTTTAAGAGAGAAAAAGAAGCCAAATGGGGCCTAAATTTCCCTCTTCCAATTAAAAAGAAAAAGAAAGAAAGAAAGAGTGGGAGAGAAGAGAACTTTAATTAATAAAAGAAAAAGAAAAGATAGGGAAGTCCACTTATTCATATGGGAACACAATAAAGTTTGGAGGACCATTCCACTTTGCTTCCTTTGATTTTCTAACATTGAGCTGTCCCTTGAATTCTTGATTATATTCATTCAATTCTCTCTCTCTTATCTTGATAAGTTCAATTCCATCTCTCTACGTCATATCTTCAAACCCCCAACTTGTACTGTCTACTTGTTATTTATCTCACATGGTGTTTGGCTAAGCTTATAAGCTGGTTAAATTAGTTTATAAGTACTTTTTGACTTATCTATGCGTTTGGTAAAATTAAAAGTGCTTATTAGCCAAAAATAAGCCAAAAGTCATAAGTTCGTACCCCAACTTATCAAATTTCAGCTTATAAGCACTTTAGGTTTGACCAAAATATTTACTATTCTATCCCTAAAATACTTTTTTTTAAAAAGAAAAACAGAACTCTTCGTATACCTAGTTCTTCAGTTGTTTATTATTAATTTCAGCACTTTTATCCAAACACGTAATTGCTTATTTTTTAAATCAGCTTCAACACTTAAAAATATTTTTCAGCACCTAATGTTTATCAGCTACTCTAAATCAGCTAAGCCAAACGGGCTCTTACTAAAATAAACTACTTAGGAGACTTAGAGTCTGCTGGGCCAAGCTTTTATGGAGCCAAAACTATTTTTTATTTTGTTAAAAAAATACTTTTTAAATTATTTAAGATGTTCGGTTAAAGTGAAAAAGTACTTTTGAACAACAGCAGAAGCAAATTTTATGCTTTTGGGAAGAAGCTACAAATTCTAGCATCTCCCAATAAGCAGAAGTGGAAAATTAATTTATTCAAAATAAAGTTAACCTTACAATGATTTATATTTTCCAAATTATCCCTCATTAGTTTAATATTTTTTTCCTTTTTCCTTTTTCTTTTTATTTCTACTATACATTTCTTCTGCTTTTATTTTAATCATATTTTTATTCTCTTTCTCCTATTCATAGAGTTGATTTTAAATTTATATTAAATTATGTATTTATTGAAATTATCATGTAAAAAATAAGTAATACCAAACACTCAATGTTATTACTTCGAAATAACTATATTTATATTGACTGGAATTTTTAATTTATATTTTTTACGTTTTATATTTTCGTAATAAACAACAACAAATTTGTTTTCAGGCTTAAGAATCATTTTGTTTAATGTTAAAGTAACATATTTATAGATTATTTTGCAGCTTAGCTACCAAACTTTTTGTCGGTCCTTGACTAATTCTTAAATTCCATGAAAAGGAAATGGAACAAAAAAATTGATAATTATAAACGAAAATGGTAAAGTCAAATGTACATTCTTTCTTACCGTACTACTCTACTTTTAAAAAAGAAAGTACTACTAAGGATACTATACCTCTTTCTTAACAACAAATCTCAAAGGTGGAAAAAGACTTTGCAAAATTAAATTTATCTTGTCTTACATTTCAAATGATATTGCACAAGAAATAAATATAAAACCGCAATATTTGAGTATTTTCCAAAAAAAAAAAAGGGTAAAATTTCAATTTCTTAAAAATAATTATTTATTCATTGCCATTTTTCTTATGGGCCGTTTGGTAACGGGGATTAGGGCGTTAATCCAAAATAAAATTCGAGATTAAATTTATCTGTTGTTTGATTGTGAATATTAGCTCTAATTAATATGCCTAAATTATTAAATTATTTATTATGATCATAAATAAAATTCGAGATTAAATTTATCTTTTGTCTTTTTGTTTTCTTGAGCCGAGGGTCTTTCGGAAACAGCCTCTCTACTCCTTCGGGGTAGGGGTAAGGTCTGCGTACACACTACCCTCCCCAGACCCCATTAGTAAAATTTTACTGGGTTGTTGTTGTTGTTTATTCTGATCATAATCTTAATTATCAAACAACCCCTAGAGGAGAAAAGGAAGAACATCCGAAGGGCGAGTGTTTAGAAGATTTAACCCAAATAGCCGTTTATTTAATTTTTTAAATTTAAAATAGTTAGCGGATGTATAATATATGTATAATTTATATATTAATATATGTATAAATATGTATAATCAATATATAATCTCTGTATATTGGCTAGGAAAAGTAAACATTAAATCTATCATTGATAAAATAATATATATACTAGTATATGTTTCAATAATAATAATTGACAGGTTAATAATTGGCATGCTGTATCTGGTACACCGTCACCGTTATCTTGACGGCGTTTGCTCCCTTGAAACGGTTGTAACCAGTGCAGGTCGTTCTCATCAACCCTTAACAAATTATCTTTAAGCTCTCTCAATACCCTTTTTCATTCTCCTTTTACGTCACCGCCTACTTCTCAATTCCCATATCTTTTGCTGCTGATTCACACCATTCTCTCAGGTACATACTCTTCTAAAAAATTTCCCTTAAGGATCTTACTTTTTCTGCATGTATATACTTTTCTGCGATTCTTTTTTACTTATTATTGTTATTTTTTAAATTCTACAGATGTTTTAAAGATTCAAAGGATTGTTTGGAATCAAGAATTGGTGCTATCTTCTTGCAAAAGTCAAATCTGTAATGGGTATACAATGAATTGTTTGATAAAGTTGTAATTTTTCTGATTTTGGTGTGTTTAAAATGCATAAAGAAATGCTATATATGGTTCTTTTTATGAATTGATTCAAGGTTATTGAATCTTGGTATTTTGATTCTTTATGGATATGTTGAGGAGGTGGTCATGGTCATGTTTTTGAGTATTAGTTGTGGTGGAATTATAGTTCCAGAGAGGCGGATCCAGGATTTAGAGTCGGTTGGATACCGGATATTATGTATATACATTTTCAAGATCCTTTTCCATATGTATACTTGGTTCGAACTGAAAGTAGTAGGTTCAGCTGAACCCGTTGCTATAGGCTAGAGACGCCTTTACTTCACCTCGAATAATAGGAAATGCTAACAAAGGGGAAAATGGGTGAAGATCTCCTCACAACCTTAACCATAGAAAGCAATCATTTGTCCACCCTTTTGTCCATGGATTCCGGTTCGTCTTCTCATGATGAAATGGAGAGAGAGTTGATCCGGACTGTTAACCATCTACAACCGCCTGATATCAATCTCCCGCTCGAGCCTAGTCCTCCTCCTCCGTCGTGGAATGATACATGTGATATGCTAGATGTAGGCCTTGGTCCCCAACATTATGAGGTTGAGACAAATATTAGTATCACAAAAGTTGGGAAGAAGTGCGCCAAGCGGCTTGATAGTATTTGGGGCGCTTGGTTTTTCTTCACTTTTTACTTTAAGCCAGCTCTGAATGAGAAGTCCAAGGGTAAAATTATTCGCGAGAGTAGCGGGGCATCTCGGTATGATAAATCGGATTTGAGGCAGGATGTTTTCCTTGTTCAGCATGATATGGAGAATATGTACATGTGGGTTTTCAAGGACAGGCCTGAAAATGCACTTGGCAAGATGCAATTGAGGAGTTACATGAACGGGCATTCGCGTCAAGGGGAGAGTCCCTTTCCTTTCACTGCAGATAAAGGTTTCGTTAGATCTCACAAAATGCAAAGGAAACATTACCGAGGTCTTTCCAACCCTCAGTGCCTTCACGGAATTGAAGTTGTTAGGTCGCCCAATCTTACAGGTCTCGATAAAGAGGAGCAAAAGAAGTGGATGGAGCTTACTGGCCGAGACATGAACTTTTCAATTCCTTCTGAAGCCAGTGACTTTGAGTCATGGAGGTGCCTTCCAAATACAGAATTTGAGCTTGAGCGGCATCCTCCTGCATTGAAGAGCAACTCAATTCCCCGTCCAGAAAGATTATTAAATGGCTCCGGCCTGAACCTATCTACTCGATCTTCAAACCATGTAAATGGAGAAGGATTAAACATTTTGTCTGTCTGCAATAAGAGGAAGAAAAATGGATTTTCCGGTGGAAACAATGACGATTGCTGTTTGCCTAATAGTCAACATCCAGTTAGCCCACCCTGGCTAGGAGCATTTTCCGGTGCAATGCAAATGGCATCGGGTCCAGTTACAGCTGCAAAGACTATTTATGAAGATGACACGGCGTTCTTGATACTTGTTAGCATGCCTTTTGTCGATCTAAAAAGTGTCAAAGTTACTTGGAGAAACACTATCTCTCATGGTATTGTGAAGATATCTTGTATCAGCACGGGATGTATACCGATCATTAAAAGGCAAAACCGGACTTTCAAGCTAGCAGATCCAGCTCCCGAGCACTGCCCTTCAGGGGAATTTGTCAGAGAAATCCCTCTTAGGACTCGCATTCCAGAAGACGCTAAACTAGAAGCATATGGAGATGAGACTGGAACTATGCTTGAAATTCTCGTGCCAAAGCAGCGTGTAGGACCAGAAGAGCACGAGGTTCTAGTGTGCCTTCGCCCCTCTCCTTGGACTACACATGCATACGTTGATCTGACAGAAGCAATGGCTTGAAATTTGTGGAAGCTCTCTTAGGTAGTAGTCATTATTTACTGACCTCAATGAAAATGGTATTTATATTTTCTTCTAATTCTTCAGGAAATATTCTTTTCTTTTCCGCCCTTCAGCCAATATGGGACACAAGATGCTGATTTTTTGCATGCCCTCAATGTCCACACCATTTTGTTCCTGCTAGTCTTGGATCTTTTATTGGTATCTTTTACAATTTCATACTGTTTTATCATTAAATGATATTTGTGTTTCAATCTCTATCTCAATTCTTCAGGTCTTGTCTTCTGTTTCTGTTACATACTAACCATTGCATGAATCCCACCTTTAGCTTGTTTTGCATTCTCGTTCCGAGTACTGACGAGTGTCATACTGCATTAAGATTCATGTGATACATCTTTTGTAACCTGAGAGGAAGAACAATTTTTATCAAGATAATTGGAATTGTAGCGACGTACAATAATCTTTGTTTTCCAGTATTAAATAAAAACTTCATTGAAGCTTAGGAATTACTTTCTTTCTTTACCACATCTTACAGAGCAATGCCACAGCCTAAGTCATTTAATTTGAACAAGGTAGAAAATTTGGGATATGCTTTGTTTCCTAGTATCTTGCCATTGTTACTGGATATCGCTATTGTTTTCCATCTATTTTTCTGATTCTAAGGTTGTTGGTACTATCTTTATGGCATGTATTGTTACTGTTCTATTATTTTTTTTCTATCTTCTTGAGCCAAAGGTTTTTCGGAAACAGTCTCTCTACCCTTAGGGTAAGCGTAAGGTCTGCACACACACTATCCTAGACCCCACTTATGGGTGGTTGTTGTCGCTCTTTAATATGCTTTGTGTGCATTCAAGCCATACCAACTTCTGTTAAACTCTCCTGTATTGGTTTAGCTATTTGTGGTTTCTTGTGCTGGTGGAAGTTTCTAGTAAAAATTTTTATGATTAATTTTGTTCCTGTGCATACTCTAAATGCATATTTGCATGTAGTATTGGTTTTTCCCATTTAACCCCAAAAGAAATTAACTTAGACAACATGGAACATGTCTTCTCTTTGAAATATGATAAATAGAAAGAAGAATTAAAAGGCGAGTTAGTCTGTCTTCTTTTTGAAGAGTTATCTATCTAAACGTTCTGAAAGACTTTTATGACCAAATCTGAAAAATCACTATTTTTATTCAGCACTTTGCGAGTTCGTTCATTTTGTCTGTAGTTGCTGGTTGCAGTATCTACAATTGATAGACAGTAGCTTACCACATTCTAAAACGAGTGTACTTCAACTTTTTTAGCTGTGATCAACAAGATAAAAACAGTCGATATACCAAAAAAGCGATAAAATTTGATAGAAAGTCGAGCACAACCCCAAAAACAACAGGAGAAAAGTTTGAACGCTCAGAGACACACCAACAAAATATTAGACAGACAACCAAAGACGTAGAACTACATCTTTTATTGACTACTATGAACTAGATTTCAACTTAATCAACTTCCTCAATCTTAGGACCTGCACCACTTGCACCAGCAGAAGGACCATCTTCATCCATGCCCCCAGTCATATCAGGACCAGCACCTCCACCCTGGTACATCTTTGCAATAATGGGGTTACATATGCTCTCAAGCTCCTTCATCTTATCTTCGAATTCATCGGCCTCCGCCAGCTGGTTGCCCTCGAGCCACGAGATCGCCTGATCAATAGCATCTTCAATCTTCTTCTTGTCGTCTGGGCTTAGCTTAGAACCAATCTTTTCATCCTTAATAGTGTTCCCCATGTTGTAGGCATAGTTCTCCAGCGCATTCTTCGCCTCTACCTTCTTCTTGTGTTCCTCATCCTCTGCCTTGTACTTCTCTGCTTCTTGCACCATCTTCTCAATTTCCTCCTTGGACAATCTTCCTTTGTCATTGGTAATTGTAATCTTGTTCTTCTGTCCGGTGGTTTTATCCTCAGCAGAGACGTTCAAGATACCATTAGCGTCAATATCAAAGCAGACTGTGATTTGAGGTACACCCCTAGGAGCAGGAGGTATACCTGAGAGTTCAAATTTACCCAACAAATTATTGTCTCGAGTTCTCGCCCTCTCACCCTCGTACACCTGAATCAACACTCCTGGTTGGTTATCCGAATAGGTAGAAAACACCTGCTCTTTCTTAGTTGGAATTGTGGTGTTCCTCGGAATCAAGACAGTCATAACACCTCCAGCAGTCTCAAGACCAAGCGAAAGCGGAGTGACATCCAACAGCAACATGTCCTGAACTTTTTCATTTCCTTCACCACTCAAGATTGCAGCTTGAACAGCAGCACCATACGCGACAGCCTCGTCAGGGTTAATGCTCTTGCAAAGTTCCTTCCCGTTAAAGAAATCCTGCAATAATTGTTGCACCTTTGGAATCCTAGTCGAGCCACCAACAAGAACAATTTCATGAACCCCACTCTTATCCATTTTGGCATCCCTCAAACACTTTTCAACAGGCTCCATACATTTTCTGAAAAGATCCATGTTAAGCTCCTCAAACCGAGCACGAGTAATAGTCGTATAGAAATCAATACCCTCATAAAGAGAATCAATTTCAATAGTAGTCTGAGCAGTGGATGAGAGTGTTCTTTTCGCCCTTTCACAAGCAGTTCTTAGTCTCCTAAGAGCTCTAGGATTTCCACTAATGTCCTTTTTGTGCTTCCTCTTGAATTCCTGAACGAAATGATTCACCATCCTGTTATCAAAATCCTCCCCACCAAGATGCGTATCACCAGCAGTAGACTTCACTTCAAAAATCCCTTCTTCAATAGTAAGAAGTGAGACATCAAATGTACCACCACCTAAGTCAAAAATAAGCACATTCTTCTCCCCTGAACTGCCTGCTTTCTTGTCAAGCCCGTAAGCAATCGCAGCAGCAGTAGGCTCGTTGATAATACGCATAACGTTGAGGCCAGAAATAGTTCCAGCATCCTTAGTAGCCTGACGTTGCGAGTCATTGAAGTAGGCAGGCACAGTAACAACAGCATTCTTTATTGTTGTTCCAAGAAAAGCCTCTGCTATCTCCTTCATCTTAACAAGGACCATAGAGGAGATTTCTTCTGCAGAAAATTGCTTCTCTTCGCCTTTGTAATTGACAACAATCATGGGCTTGTCCGCAGGGCCGGGAATGACCTTAAAAGGCCACAGCTTCATGTCACTTTGCACTGAGGGGTCATTAAATCTCCTACCAATCAATCGCTTGGCATCTGCAATCAAATACAACAGGAGCTTAGCCTGAATGCACATATGATTAAATTGTACTAACTGAAATAGTTAAAAGACGACAGAATCTAATTCATAAAAATAAGGATTCAAATTCAACTTGGCATTTACAACGGCAAATACGAATATTACAGTACTCCAAATTATCAACTCAAATAAATATTTTAATTGTTTGGTTTATTAATTTCATCTAAACACGCTATACAAATAATTATTTTCCCAACACAAGCATAATCCAAATACACAGACCTAAATTTGATATTAACAGAACTGTCCTGGGGTGTTGGGCGTTAATTCAATAGATGAATAATGATTCATCTTGTTGAAAGCATACATCAATACCAAACAATATATACCCTAACTCAAAATTATCTTTTTATTAGTTCATTCTGCTTCAATAATTACCAATTCCAAATAAAATTGTTCAGCAAGAGTTTCTTACAAAATTTCAACCAATCCGTGTCCGATTAGGAAGATTGCACTTATTTGAGCTAAATTTAACACTACTAATGGTTCTTAAGGTACATACAACATTCATTTTTATTTCGATAAACTTCTTTTGTCTCTTCAAAATAGAATTTCTGCAGGCTCAAATCAAAAAATCAAATATACGGCTCTATAACTCGCAAACCACACAAATTTGACATCTTCGCAAAGAGTTAACATTCATGTTGCTCCCAATATATCAAAATACCCGGGGCGGAGCTAAAGTGTTGTGAGCGAGTTCGGCCAAAGCCAGTAGCTTTGATTCAAAAGCTGTATTTGTTTAAAAACTCATTAAATATATATCTAAATTATTAATTTAGAACCTCTAACTTAAAATGAATAGAATTCCAAAACCATAAGTTTAGAAAATACTAATATATCAAAAATACGAGAAGGCCAAGGCAAGCTTACCAAAGACAGTGTTAGTAGGATTCATGGCAACTTGATTCTTAGCAGCATCCCCAATCAACCGTTCCGTATCAGTAAAAGCAACATAAGACGGCGTCGTTCTGTTCCCTTGATCATTCGCTATGATCTCAACACGATCATGCTGCCATACACCAACACACGAGTACGTCGTCCCTAAATCAATTCCGATCGCCGGTCCTTCACATTTTCCAGCCATTAATCTGAGCTCAAAACGAACAATTATCACACAAACAAGAGTAAATAATCAAGTAATAAGAGCTGATACTTTTTTTTTTGGTAGAGAAAAATCAAGTAATTGGAATATGGAGATAGAAAAGGGATAAGGGTATAAAGAGTTGATTGATTGGTTCCTTTTGGAGAGTCTCTAGAAGTTTCTTGATTTTACATGAAAAAACCACCGATTGGAGATTAAAGACGGTGTAATTGGAATGAATTTCTTTTTGTGGGAGAGGTGGCGAATTGAGTTTCTCTTCTCGTGAGTTCTGGAAATTTCTCTATACTACTAGACGTGTTACGTTCACAATGCTTGGATTAATTTTCTAGCTTACTCTTTAAAAGCTTATTTGGATGGTTAGTTACATATCGTACTGATCATATTATATTGCACTGTATTATTTTGATGAAATATTTGGATAGATTGTTTTATTTCTCGTTCACTTTATAATGTTTTGCTAATAATATGAAGAATAAACTTCTAATACTATAAAGAAAAAGTAGCATACGAGATAAAATTATTATATAAAAAGATAATTAAATGATAAAATATAATATTTAATAATAAGAAAGTGCAAAATGAGAGGAAAAAAATAAAGTAACGATGCGGCCACACCGATCGATCGTTACATAAATTGGCATTTTTTATCGTTGCGTAATGAAGGATATAATAATACGATACAATAAAATTTAAGTAACAATCAAAATAAACGTTATATTTAAAATAACAGTACAATACAAATAGGTAACAACCATCCAAACAAGCTGTTAGGAAAAACCTAGTACTATACTATTTCTTAATTAATTATTTTAGGTAAGTAAATCATATATTAAATAGCCACCTAAGCTCAAACGTGTCAATTGAATAACCTTATTCAAAAAATTATATTTGTATTAAATAAATTATGTTTTATATATCAAAAATCATGCAGCATGTTACGTTAAACATTAGTATTCATATTAAATCTTGAATATCTTTAGGGAAATTTTGGTTTCAATAGATATTAATCATAATAAAAGTAATACCTATAATCAATAGCATAAATTTTATTCCAACTTTTTAAATTCAACAAGTAAAAGTTAGTATTGTTGGCGGTGGTGGTGTTTTTTTAACGATTCGTTTTTTTTTTTTTTGATGCTTTGATTTGAAACCGTCGACTTGGAAATTAAAGACGGTGTCTTTGGTTCTGGAATTCTTTTAGGCAAGTAATATTTGTCGGTCTGCTAAAAATAATTACATTGTTAGCCAAATATATATAAAAGATATACATTGATTATGATAAAAATTATTATTATATATATATATATAT
>NW_017671120.1:140924-199691 GCF_001879085.1 Nicotiana attenuata
TATATATATATATATATATATATATATATATATATATATATATATATATATATATATATATATATATATATATATATATATATTGCCGGTTAATATTTGCGGGTAAATGAGCAGTATAGTTTTCCCATTCTCTTTTGTCCGGAGAAGCACGAAGGCACAAATTGCTTTTTGTTATAAAATAAAGACGGTAAAGTAAAGATAAGTATAGAGAGAAATTGATATATTATTCGAATTCAAACTGACGTACATAATGAACTGAAATCTCTTCTATTTATAGAAGAAAGGAAGCTGCTGTGTAAACTGCTATTGCAAGCTGATGTGTGAGCTGCTACTACAAGCTGCTGTATAAGTTGCTATTATACCAGATATGGATAATCTTCTACTAGGGGCAATGATTATCCATAACGGAGTACTGAAAGGATAAGCTCATTGTATCCGGTATGGACAATCTTCTACCGGGGGTAATGTTTATCCATAACGGAGTATCGAAAGGACAAGCTTATTATACCCGGTATGGATAATCTTCCACCGAAAGTAATGTTTATCCATAACCGAGTACCGAAGTGATAAGCTTCTTCAGGAGGCTTATTTCCAATAGAGCACTAAAAAGATAAACATATTTACGGCGGAGTCCCATATGGATAAGCTTCTACGGGAAGCTTATTTACAACGGAGTACTAAATGAACATCCATAATATATTTATAACACCCCCCCTTGGATGTTCATTAAAAGATAATGTGCCTCATTAAAACCTTACTAGAAAAAATCCCGTGGGAAAAAATTCTAGTGAAGGAAAAAGAGTACACATATTTAGTAATACGCATTGCAAGGTGCCTCATTAAAAACCTTATAAGGAAAACCATGTGGGAAAAAACCTTAGTAAGGAAAAAAGAGTGCATCGCGTATTTTACTCTCCCTGATGAAAACCTTATTTCAAATATTTGAGTCTATGCATTCTAATCTTGTATATGCATAACCAATACGATCTGCACCACCTTTGTTAGCATTAGCAAGATACATAAGTGCATAGCAATTGCACTGAGATAGAGTATTTCAGGACCAAGGAGTTCCTCATCCTCTTCTGGAGGTTGGAACAGATCCTTATTCACTTCAAGTGATCGAATACCCATTGGTGTACTTAATGTGTGCACTTTGTCCATGTAAAAGCATTTAAAGACCATTTCTGTATAGGCAAATTGATGGATAAAGATCTCGTCTGCTAAATATTTAATTTGCAGACCAAGATAAATTTTTATTTTTCCAAGATCTTTCATCTCAAATTTTTTCTTAAGATATTCAATTGCCTTTGGAGTTCTTCTGGAGTTCCAACAAGATTTATGTCATCAACAGAAACAGCAAGTGTAACAAATTCTAATGACATTTTCTTTATAAAAATACATGGACAAATAACATCATTTATGTAACTTTCTTTCAGCAAATATTCACTGAGGCGATTATATCACATGGCCCCAGATTGATTTACACCGTACAAATATCTTTATAATCTGATCGAGTACATTTCTCGAGACTTTGAACTATATGCATTAGGCATTTTAAATCCTTCAGGGATCTTTATAGAGATTTAATCAAATAAGTCATATAGGTTATGACTCGCATTTAAATGGCATGACATATTCAGGTGTCTGGACTACTAGTCCGATCCTTACAATATTTTACAGTATTGTGCACTATATTGTATCAAATATATCGTCGACGATCATTTTGTATCGGTTCCTAAGCGACATAACTTGTTGAGATCTCATCACTTTTTTTATTTTCAGGTACCTCAGCTTCTTCTGGAGTTTCATGAAATGTTATGTCGTGAGCTCTTCTAGAGCTCATTTCCTCCTCATTATGATCATTTTGATCATTAGCTCCTTGTCATTTTTCAAGGATTGTTACCTTTGGAACCGATTGGTCTACCACGCTTCATGCGTACAGTAAACTCTATCCTTCAAGGACTTTAAATTTTAATAGGAGCATTTGCAATTGAAATATGATATTTGATTTTGGATCAGCAAATGCTTCTGGCATTTGACTTGAATTATCTTCTAAGTGAGGATCATATTAATGATAATTCGATTCATATAGCATATTTTTCAGCTGTTTATTCCATTCCCCAAATGTTAGAAAAACTAACACATATCCCCAATCTTCTTTGGGAAACATATCTTCGTGCATTGTGGTAGAGAAATTAATCATATACCACACATCAAAAGATAGTAAAATATTTGGTTTCTGATCCTAAACCAATTGTGAGGGGAGGACTTATCATATATTGTTGGTCCGATTCATACAAGTGTTGCTATATGCAATTTAGAAAATCTTAGACGAACACATGAAGCTTTGTTCTCATAAACAATAGTTTAGCCATTAATAAGAGGTATTCACTGCTAAACTAGCTTGTATATAAACCAGCATTATCAAGATGAACTGTCTTGATTTCATAATCTGAAAATTATGCTCTTAAGTGAGAAAAGCAATTTCAAATGCCAAACTGCAGGTAGACAATAAACATATATGTAACCATCTTATATATGCATCTATAAGTGGTTCACATGATAGGTGAATGGGCCCATATTCACCTATTATATATTTCAGAATCAGGGGTCTTAGTCCCAACTTTAGCTAGTATAATCAATTTATTATGAGAACAAGCAACACAGGAGAATTCTTGAAGAATCTTCTAGTTCTTAAGTATATGCTTATCTAAATTCTCAAATAGCTCATTTAAAAATGGCAAATGAAAACTTCAAGTTTATCATGGCATGTGCTATCTCTTAGTAAACTTCTGGTTTACTATGACATAAACTTTTGCATTAGTAAACTTCTGATTTACTATGGCTACTTTTGTATTAGTAAACTTCTGGTTTACCGCGATACATGATGTAGTACAAATCGAAGAATAAGGCGGGTAACTTCTCATATACATATTATTTTACCCCCTATGATTGTGGAAACATGAAGATTTTCAATCTTCCAATCATTTATAGTCTCAATATGATAGCCATTTATTTTAGTAAACTTCGGGTATACAACATATGTTTTGACCATAATCATATAATATGAATGACATATTTGTAAATAAGCTCTTCGAGAGCCTTCATTTATTATCCACAATCTAATATTTATCGGACACTACTGGTGTCATGTGTCTTCTAGGCAAACACTTAGCTCTTCAGGAGTTGTTGATACATTTTGTACTATCAAATATTGCTCAGACACTTCTGGTATCATAAGAGAAAATCACAATCAAATAAACAATTGTTTAAGCACAAGAAAACTCCTCTTCATAATATTTTCCTACTTCAGGAGGCAATTTCAATTGTATTACTTCTTCAGGAGCAAATTTAAAATACGAAATATTGAGTATATATTCTCTCAATTATATTACCTCTTCTGGAGGTGAATTGTAATATATTTACATCAAGAGCGCGTTCATATTTACCAGATTTATTAATATTGTCACATTCACTTCAGGGAATGGATTAATATTATCAAAAGTTCTCATCCTTCAGGAAAATCGAACATAATTATCTGAATGCGCATTAATCACATCAAATTGTGATGCCTCAACCTCTTTTAGAATATTTACTACTTCAGGAGCAGATCGAGGCGTACATTTAATATAGAAAATATTTATGTAACTTATCTTAAATTGTAACCATAGAAAGCCTAAATTATCACTTCTTGTGATCATAGGCATATACCACTTCTGGTGGTTAACAAAATATAATTACAATGAGATATACGAAATATAACCACTTCTGGTGGTTGTATATTTCTTGCAAACTCTGCTAGAGTTTTAGTTGATCTAATAATGTTATTCATATTCTTCAAAATGACATAAATAAGATATATTATAGTAAACATCATTATCAAATCATAATTTTTTTTATGTACAACAATTACATAACCATACTATCTATTACAAATAACAAAAATTAAAATATTTATATTTCTACAGATTCACCACCGATGACATGACTTGTTTCTCCATCTGGGAGTGCAAGGTAATCAACTACATCTAAATGCATGAAGTCTAAATTATCTTCAGAAATAAAATTTGCTTCAGCATTTTTCTCAGTCTTCTTTAGGGAGGCTTGATAAAGCTCAACCAGGTGCTTTGGCGTACGACAAGTACGTGACCAATGCCCTTTTCCTCCACATCTATAGCATGCATTTTCTGCATTTGGTGCTTGCACCGCTTCATGCTTTTGTTCCTTCCTTTTCCACTGCTGGTGGCGAGGAGGGTTCTTTGGTGCATTATTATTACCATGATTAAAGTTTCTTCCCCGACCACGGTCATGACCACGACTGGGGCCACGACCTCTTCCGCGCTTAGCTTGGTGGAAGTTCGTCTCATTCACTTCAGGGAATGGACAAGAACCAGTAGGTCGGCTTTCATTGATTTTTTATTAATAGCCCATTATGTTGCTCGTCTACAAGAAGATGTGAGATAAGTTCAGAATACCTTTTGAATCCCATCTCTCGATATTGCTACTGCAGGAGCATATTCGAGGCATGAAAAGTGGTAAAAGTTTTCTGCAACATATCATGATCAGTAATATTATCACCACATAATTTCAATTGGGAAATAATTCTGAATATAGCAGAATTATACTCACTGATAGATTTAAAATCTTGTAGCCTTAGATGAGTCCAATCATAACGTGCCTGTGGAAGAACGACCATCTTCAGGTGGTCATATCTATCTTTCAAATTATTCCACAGTATGACTGGATCTTTAACAGTAAGATATTCCATTTTCCGGCCCTCATCAAGGTGATGGCGTAGGAATATCATTGCTTTGGCACGGTCTTGGTTTGATGCCTGATTTTTATCCTTGATGGTGTCCGCCAGACCTATCGCATCAAGATGAATTTCAGCATCAAGCACCCAAGACATGTAGCTTTTGCTCGATATATCCAGGGCTACAAATTCAAGTTTAGAAAGATTTAACATTATATAGAAAAAGAAAGTTCGTACCTCAGATTATTTCGAAATATTTGCTCGAGATGGCAGAGTCTCGTGCTGATAACGTGTTATAAAATAAAGACTGTAAAGTAAAGACAAGTATAGAAAGAAACTGATATATTATTCGAATTCAAACTGATGTACATAATGAACTGAAATCTCTTCTATTTATAGAAGAAAGGAAGTTGTTGTGTAAGCTGTTACTGCAAGCTGTTGTGTGAGCTGCTACTACAAGCTGTTGTGTAAGCTGCTATTATACCAGATATGGATAATCTTCTACTAGGGGCAATGATTATCCATAACGGAGTACTGAAAGGATAAGCTCATTGTACCCGGTATGGATAATCTTCTACCGAGAGTAATATTTATCCATAACAGAGTATCGAAAGGATAAGCTTGTTTACCCGGTATGGATAATCTTCTACCGGGGGTAATGTTTATCCATAACGGAGTATCAAAAGGATAAGCTTATTATACCCGGTATGGATAATCTTCCACTGAAAGTAATGTTTATCCATAACCGAGTACCGAAGTGATAAGCATCTTCAGGAGGCTTATTTCCAATAGAGTACTAAATAGATAAACATATTTACGGCAGAGTCCCATATGGATTGTTGATACCCAATTTTATCCCTCCTTTCTTCTAATTAATTTTCTTGAGCTCTAATATTACTAATAATATAAGAATAGTTATTTTATCATTTTTAGCACAAAGACCTAATTATTATTATTATTTACTTAATATCATTATTACTAGTATTATTAATGTTATTCTACTACCACTATTATTATTATTACTACTACTACTACTACTACTACTACTATTATTATTATTATTATTATATTTTTATTATTATGTCCAAAATATTTAGACAAGGAAGCCAAGGAAATAAAAGAAGAAAGGATTTCGAATTCCAAAATCAAAGTCCAAAATCTGATCAAAATTGGCCCATTTGCTTGATCCATTCCGCCAACAATAAATGGCCCAAATCAATAATGATAAATCCATAATCTAAGCCCATTTTGTTCTAAAATACCTGAAGCCCAAATGTCCAAAGCTTAGTTCATCAGCCCAACTACTCTCTTTCCTCGCTTAACCAAAACCTAGAAATAAATTAGGTCCCATTTGTTTCTTCCAAGACTTGTCAGCCCCCACCCTTCCTCTCCTTTCCTCTTATGAACAAAATACAATCTTCTTCATCCTTTACATCAGAATATGCTAGATCTTTTTTGTGCATGTGTCATTTCCCTCTATCTCATATTTTGTCTTGATGTTTTCTTTTATCTCTCTTTTTGTGGTGTATCTTCAAGGATCAGACCAAATTTCACCATTTCGGGCATGGCCTGAAGCATCACGTGAAGATGAAGTCCGTCCAAACCTCCAATGTGTGGATTCAAACGGATTTGTTGACCAAGATTTCAAATTCAAAATTTCAAGTTCCCGCTCTTCAGAAACCCTAGCTTTTTATCGCCTATAAATACTTCTCTAAGTCTCAGCCGAAGCCATGCGGGGGGAGAACCATAAAAAATCTCATCTATCTTACTACTCTCTTAACGCTACTGACCATTGTTCTTTTAAAATTCGCTTCATTTTGGTTAAAACCGATTCTATTGTCGATCTTGTCCGCGGAGTAGATCTGAAACCTCAAAAGCCCCGTTCACTGCCCACAAAAAGGTCAGTGATTCTCAAATCCTATTTTTTTTTTTTTTTATTTGAAATATATTTGTTTGTCTGTTTCATTTCCCATATAGAAAGCATGCTTTAAGATTTTCTTTGGCTATAAAATAGCAAAAGATTATGTGATCTGTCCATGTGTTGATCAAATGAAAATTTGACGTCGATTAAATAACACATGAATAGATTAATATGTTAGTTGTTGTTTTCGCAACCTTTGAAGGCGCTCGGCCTTGTTCACCCTTTCAGCTAAGTATCCCGCTTTTTCCTTGAGGGGAGCCGAGATTTGAAATATGTGGGCCTTCGTCGCCTTAAGTCAATCTATCCGAAGAGCCTACCCTATAATAGATTCAACTAAAGCTGCGCTTGGAAGATTTCTTTCTCAATCATGAATCCGAGCTTACTACTTGAATCACGAAAGGCGCTTTTTCTCACCATCTATTCAATTCCAACTTCATTCTCACTTATGGCTTGTGAGTGCATTAAGTAAATTAAACAGATACTAGCTGGTCTGAATTGTGCAGGATCGAGCCCTGGCCTTGGAATCCATCCATTCAAGACTTCCCAGTCCTTTATTATTGTTTTATTATCAATTAGAATAATTCAATTAGAATAATTTATGGTTGGCTTGGTTGGACTAAAAAAATGAAGTATCCAGGCTCCGTTTAGAAAAAACTCAATTGGATTGGTAAGATATCTATGATTGCTATTCATATTTTTTCTTTGTATTTCTTGTGCCGTCTACTTTAAATACCATGATTTGCTATTTCTTCTTCAAAATTATAAGTCTAGAATATCACTTCTTTATCCAGCACATATAAGGTTATTCTCTGAGTTAATACAATGTCTATTTAGAACATGGGTTAGAGTTACTGTTCATTCGGTCTAAATATTTCAAAAGGCAGGAAATTATTTATCTATGTTGGAATTGTTATTGTTAACAGGAAGTTTTCAAAGATTAACCTTTTAACAAAAATCATGTGTTGTAATAACTAGAATAATAGTTTGGAGTTCGTTAGTCCAGATAATATTGTTTAATAGATTTACTGCTCTAAAATGAAGATTGAAAGGGATGAGTATATGATCTAAAGATTGTTCCTTTACAAGATAAGGTCCACAATTTTACCCTGTTTTATCATTAGGACTTTAAAGATATGACTCTAGATCTAAACTATTTTAATTCCATGTCAGTAAGATGTGCTCACCGTTAGATATTAATGTTACTATCCCATTCTGTTGTTTGGAATGTATGGAGATAATTTTAGAAGGCGTGCTGATAGGAATAATAACAATATTGAATCGAGTCTTAACTCTCAGCTCAAAGAAAATGATATGAACTCGCGTTCTAACATGTTGGGCCCGAATATCTTTAAGCATTCCTTTTGTGGTATACAAATATGAATAAAACGAGTCTAAAGTGCGCTCTTACTGTCCATATAGCTAATCCAATGCTAGTAAAAGTTACATGAATTTTGTTAGTCTTACATTCTATTCTTTGGTCTAGATTATGTGAATAATATTTTATGTGTTAGGAGTTTATTTTTAGTATTACTGTAATGGCACAAGTCTACATTAATGAAATGGATCTCTTAAAGTATTTAGAGTTCTAGTCAAAGATATGTATTCATGTGTAATTACTGAGAAATTATTTGGTTATTTTGCCTAATTACTTCTATGTGAACTTCTCTTTGTACATTGATATGCCTAACATGAGTTGCATTCCTAATCTTTTACTTCTCTTTTCTTTTGCATGTCATACACGGAGCAACAAAAAGTCTTTAGCGAGACTCAATGCCGTTGCCGAAGCTGAGCCATCACCATTTTCTCCTCGTTCCTTTGAATAGTGAAACCTTATCAGATTTGTGCTCCTGAATAATTGGATAGAAGGCTATTCATTATGTTACTTTAATTCTTGTTTATTAATTGGCTAATATTTTCATCTTATATTGGTTATGACTGCTTGTTTATAACACTCAAGACTTAAAAACCATTTAGAGTTTTACCACATATAGAATATGGGGTTAGAAGAGAACTCCTAAAATCAGTAATTAGTTTGATCGCAATTTTCAGAAGTTCGTAACCTTTTAAAATCAGAAGTTATCTTTGGCTAGCCTTGTCGCAAAGTTTAAACTGTTATTAAGAAGAATTATTTTTCTGGTGTGAGTGAACTCAAAACTGATTTTGTCTTCCTAAGTTTGAGGCTAGGAACATTTTTGTATTTGGAGTTAAAACCCGTTTTATTTTCTCTAAGGTGAATGACAACATTTTCCTTCAAACATTTTATCAATCCATCTTTACAATCAAGGATTAGCTACTATTATACACTTTGTGTGTCGTTTTCTTCAATTACCATTTTGATAAAAAATAAGTCTTAAATTTAATTAATCTAAGTTTAGCTGGTAATCGTTGTTAACGGATCTTTAAGAGTGCTTAACACCTTCTCTTTAGGATAATTAGAACCCTTACCTAGAATTTCTAAGGTTAAGCAGACCGTAAAAACAGAGTTAACCTTAACCATTATTTAGTAAATAGGTGTCCTAATTCACCTTTAAAATAATTAGGTGGCGACTCTCTTTACTTAATTAAACCCTCAGAATTACCAATATGTTATACTCTAGTTTAACCCGTGTTAAAATGGGGTATAACAGCTTGGCGACTCTGTTGGGGATTCTAGGTTCTAAACCATAACAAACTTAGGTTAATAAAAATTGGTTTGTGTGTTTGTAATTGTTTATGATGCTTATTTGAATTGCCTTTATGTGATAAACTATCTTATATGAATTATTTATTCTTATTGCTTTATTTAAATTGTCATTCTGTTTCACTTCCTCCACTTCTGGAAAATTCACACAAAGCACACACCTAGTGGTTACGTGGTTTGCGGCCGTGCACTTTTCAAAAAAAAGAAAAAACCTTTTAGGGGAAAGTTCGTGGGTAAGTCGATCAGCGGTGCAATCGACAGTCACGGGCTTTCCACTCTCAAGGTGTCCGCTTAGGAGAAGACCAGTATAGAACAACCCACTCTTAGTCGACCTAGGATAGAGCTAAACCAAAACCTTCTTTAAGAGCATGCATCATTTTAACCTTAGGTGATTTAATACCCGAGGTGTGTTAAATCCATTAGTTAACCTTACCTAAATGTCCAAGTGGGTTTTCAACTCCAAGTGACACCTTATCATGTATATGTGCATTATTTGAAGGGTGAACATGCTGATCACGCCCAACTATGCCTTATAAAAAGGACAATGCGGACGTTACAAATATAACCCGAGTATTACGCCCAGGGTCGAATCTACAGAGAGTTAACCTATCAATCACTATCTTTAGACCCACTAAACTGTTCAGAACCAGTTTCCCAGATGTTTGAATCACAGTTGAAGGTCGCTTTACTAACTACGATTGCAAGTAAATTAAACGGCTGTAAATTAAAATGCTAAGGTTGTAAACAATGATGAGAATAAGCTAAGGCAATGATTTCCCCTATTGAAAGAATCCCTTCTGTTTATGCTCATACAAATTTACCAACACATCTCTATCAATCATGAACGCTCATCTTACCGTAAATCTCTACCGAGTAATCACAGTAATATACTAATTGCACTCTCCCGAGATACACTAGCTTACTTTATTTCGCACAATTCACTTTAGATTACACCCAAGGCTCCGTTATCCCTAATTTCGCCTTTAAACCCGCAATTATAGATTCCTCTTATACTTTGGGAGTGGTGTTGTTCAACAATAACCTAAGTATGCACTCTTTTCCAAGTTATGCACACTAAATAGGTACAGCTAATTGAGGATCCTGTCAATTAACTACAACAAGCACAAAGTTGAACAAATAGAAATTGAAACTAGCAATTGGTATTCACATAAACAAGATGTTCATCCCCCAATAGGTTCCATCAAAGCCTTAGACAAAGGATTTAGCTACTCATGGCTATGGGAAAACAAACTAAGATAGAATCCATCATAACTAGCAATAAAAATCAAAGAAAAGAAGAAAGATGTTTTGGGTGATCTCTCACAATTGTTTTTCCTTGCCAAGATACTCTAAAATTCAATACATGCCTCTCTTGGGCGAAGTCTTGTATTTAAAATAGGGTTTAGGTCTAAAAATCCCGTGTTTTACACTTTAGTCCCTGAAGTTTTCTGCTTCTGCCGCGGTTCTGCCGCGGTCGCGGTCAAACCGCGGCCAAATGCCTTCTCTGAATCTCAATTTATCCGCAGCTCTCTTCCACCGCGGTCGCGGTGGAACCGCGGTCAACCCAGTTCTCTGAATCTTCAGGCCTGTTTTGCGTGGTTTACTTGGGGAATTTCACAATTGGCCTCTTTTTCTTCATTTTTGACTCCAAAAGTACTCCCTAGCCTTCCCTGGTCATATATCACCTGCAAATCATGAAAAGCACTAATAAGAGCATTTTTTTATCACTTTTATCATCAAAACTATACAAGAAGGTGGTTATTTAAGGCGTGATTATAGTTAAATTCACCTATTATCACATGCCAATTATGTGGATCATTTGTTTTAAATTAATTAAATCCTCGTTAAAGGAGCATGACTATCTTCTTTATAATATGTGTGAAGTTTTCAAATGACATAATCTTGCGGAACAATGAGAAGTTTACACATGACAAATATCTTTTATTGTATTTTCTTTTGATTTTCTTTACGTAAAAATAAATAAAATGGCTTAAGCGATTCATGCACTTCTTTTGCTTTTGAAAAATAGAATTACTTACTTACTTAATTATAATATTTTATTATACTTTCTTTTGTTCTTTTGATGAAAATACACTCTTTTTTTTCAAAAAAAAAAAAGATGTTTAAGCACTTATCTATTTATTTTCTTTTCAAAGAAAATAGAATTATTAATTTATAGAAATGGAATGATACATAATGGCATATTTATCTTCCAAATAACACGTTAGGCCTACCTCTGGCACAAAGAGGCCCCCGCGTATCAGGATGCGCTATTATTTGCTCCTTGGAATGTGTCACATGTTTTGCTTGTCTATTTGCTTACTTGCTATGTTCCTTATTCGACTTTATTATTTTAACTAACACTATCTCTAGTTTTCAAAAAAAAAAAAAGAAGTATTAACTATCCAACTTGCTTACACTTTTATTTAAATATATACTTTTATTTGTTCATATGTTTTTTTCTTTTGCTTATTTTTATATCATCTTCCTAAATTAATAATAATAATCACCAATCATTCCGCGCTTACCGCTCTTTAACGACTCTAGAGCACCGTTTAGATATTTACTTAAGCCCAAGTTTCGCTTAGGTCCACTCAAATTCTTAAAGTCTAATTAACATATCTTTTTAGTCTCTAGGCACGATCTTTTATTTTTATAAGGCATGACGTTTTGCCTACAAACTTTTCTAACAAGCTCGATTCGTCATGATATCCCTCGATATTCGTGCATTCAACTAGCCTCAAGGATTTTCTTTAACCAACAAGGTGTATAGTATGATTTTATTAAATTGGCATAATCTTTCATAAATAGGCAATATATTTTTTCCATCTAATTTTTCGAGTTAAGGTTATTCGCGTTCTTTTCTTAAAATATAGTTACATATTTTTCAAATATTGCCACTTGTGCCTCACACAATCTTCATACATTTGATTCTTCTCGTAGCTCTATATTTCATAAAATCTACTTACCATTCTACCTATTTCAACCTTCGTGCCAATTCTCATTTACAAATTGGTAGATGTCCAAACTTGTGCAATCTACTGAGCAATAGAGTGCCACTATTTTGGTCAATTCGCATCGTCAAATTATTCTAACATTTTTAACTATGCAATTCAAGTGTCTGTATCGTCTTATTTCGGGTCGTCGAGATTAATCTTCACGCACCCGTTAATTCTAATTCTTGGCATGTGAGTCGAGGTACTATCCTATAAATCTCAAAACGGTTGATACCGTATTCCGGGCCTCGACAAATTTATGATTTGCCAATGCTAAAAAATAAAAATATAATAATAATAGAATCATTTCATGTCCAATTGACTCTTATATCCTAATTAAGTATCTTGATTATGAGTCTGTGTTAGGAGTTTATTTTTAGTATTACCTTAATGGCACAAGTCTACATTAATGAAATGGATCTCTTAAACTATTTAGAGTTCTAGTTATGGATCTCTTAAAGTATTTAGAGTTCTAGTCAAAGATATGTATTCATGTGTAATTACTGAGAAATTATTTGGTTATTTTGCCTAATTACTTCTATGTGAACTTCTCTTTGTACATTGATATGCCTAACATGAGTTGCATTCCTAATCTTTTACTTCTCTTTTCTTTTGCATGTCATACACGGAGCAACAAAAAGTCTTTAGCGAGACTCAATGCCGTTGCCGAAGCTGAGCCATCACCATTTTCTCCTCGTTCCTTTGAATAGTGAAACCTTATCAGATTTGTGCTCCTGAATAATTGGATAGAAGGCTATTCATTATGTTACTTTAATTCTTGTTTATTAATTGGCTAATATTTTCATCTTATATTGGTTATGACTGCTTGTTTATAACACTCAAGACTTAAAAACCATTTAGAGTTTTACCACATATAGAATATGGGGTTAGAAGAGAACTCCTAAAATCAGTAATTAGTTTGATCGCAATTTTCAGAAGTTCGTAACCTTTTAAAATCAGAAGTTATCTTTGGCTAGCCTTGTCGCAAAGTTTAAACTGTTATTAAGAAGAATTATTTTTCTGGTGTGAGTGAACTCAAAACTGATTTTGTCTTCCTAAGTTTGAGGCTAGGAACATTTTTGTATTTGGAGTTAAAACCCGTTTTATTTTCTCTAAGGTGAATGACAACATTTTCCTTCAAACATTTTATCAATCCATCTTTACAATCAAGGATTAGCTACTATTATACACTTTGTGTGTCGTTTTCTTCAATTACCATTTTGATAAAAAATAAGTCTTAAATTTAATTAATCTAAGTTTAGCTGGTAATCGTTGTTAACGGATCTTTAAGAGTGCTTAACACCTTCTCTTTAGGATAATTAGAACCCTTACCTAGAATTTCTAAGGTTAAGCAGACCGTAAAAACAGAGTTAACCTTAACCATTATTTAGTAAATAGGTGTCCTAATTCACCTTTAAAATAATTAGGTGGCGACTCTCTTTACTTAATTAAACCCTCAGAATTACCAATATGTTATACTCTAGTTTAACCCGTGTTAAAATGGAATATAAACTTATTTACAACGGAGTACTAAATGAACATTCATAATATATTTATAACACTTTTCTCTTCTCGTGAGTTCTGGAAATACTTTCTTTGTTTCTATTCCTAGTTGTTTTAGGTAAGGTACATGTGTTCCAATCATGTCAAAATTGAATTAGTACGTAACAAGCTAAACTTACAGTTATCATTCTTACTCTCACTACTAATTAAATAATTAATTAACTAATTGCATAGCAAAAGTAGAAATTGACAAGTCCGAAATCCAGGTAAATAGATGGGCCTCAGTCTCAAAACTGAGATGGGCCAAAAGCCCAAAAAGAGGAATTCTGTCTGGAAACTGATAAAACAACTCTACGAATTGGGGCATTCCGAGAATTGAACTCGGGACCTCTCGCACCCTAAGCGAGAATCATACCACTAGACCAAATGCCCATCTTGATTTCTTACCTTTTTATTTTTTTTTATTTAAAGGTCGATCTCTTGGAATAAACATCACTCCCTAAAAGGTTAATTGAAACTTGAAAGGGATTCAGAAACTACTGCTTATTTCCAAGTTCGAATGAGATCTTCCATTTCATTTCGTTTTAAGAAGGGATATGTTAGGTATTGGGCTATTTTTTTATCTCGTTGGCCCTATGGGATTCAGAAACTATTATTTTTTGGTGTTACTATTGATTTTTTGATCTCTTTGGCCCCATGGATAAAACATCAAATTTAATAAGTGTTGCCCCTTGCTTGTCCCCATTGGTAACTCTTTTGACTTTTGATGTCATTGGTTTGGCCACAGGGTAAGGGAGGTCAAAAAAAATCAAGAACATGCATTTTCAAGGACATTGGGTGTAATTTCCTGTTTCAAGCATTCTCCTTTGTGGTGGAAGCGTACCCTTCTTTTGGGCTACCATTGTGTTTCTATCCAGAGATTTTTACATTCCTATGCCACATAGGAAACCTTATTACCCTCAATGTTTAAGGTTTGACTTAATTACACTTAGTATACCAAATTACCAATTCTATACCATAATTAATTAAGGGTATAATTAATTGTACATTTTTTACTCCTTAATTAAAGGAATCTGCACGTTTCTCTCTCCTAACCCATCAGTCCCACCCACGTTTTACCCATACCCACGTTCTTTTTACCATTTTCCATCTTCTGAAATCAAATTCTCCCTCTAAATTCACAGAAAATTGAAGAAACCCTTCAACAAAATTGGTTCCCCATTTTACTCCAGTTGAAGTTCATCAATGAAGAACAACAAAGTTCATCAAAATTGAAGTCAAATCTTCAAAGTTCATATACACATTTACCTTCAGCTTCAAATTTTCTCAATGAAGAAGAGCAAACCTTCAAAGAGACAAGAGAGCAGTAATTCCACCATTGACAGCCATTAAAAAGCTTTTGAATTTCAAATTTTGGATTTTTCAAAAATCATTATTTATTTTGATTGGGTGTTGTTGAAAATAATTGGAAATATGTTTGGAGTTTATATCTCAATTTTGAGGGGTTTTGGTGAAGATTAGACTTGGTTTTCTGCAATATGTCTTCTTCTTCTTCTTCATCGAGTTTCAATCTGAATTTCAGTCAAAACCAAGTCTAATCTTCACCAAAGCCCCTCAAAATTGAGATATAAACTCCAAACCATATTCCCGATTATTTTCAACAACACCCAATCCAAACAAATAATGATTTTTGAAAACTCAAATTTGAATTCAAAGCTTTCAAGCTTTTTAATGGCTATCAATAGTGAAAAATATCTAGAAGAATATTTACTTCCATAATTGTAGCGCGCCTAAATAGGAATATCTGGAAGAATATGATTTGATCTGATTTACGCCAAATCTTTTTAGAATATTCTGTTCCTCAATTTTAGCTCGACAAATTAGGAAGATTCAGCAACTATTAATTAGTATTTAGTGATTGGTATAATAACTGTAGAAAAAATGTGAACCGGACGGGTAAATTAGAAACTATGCACATTTTTAATAATAAGGTTTCATATATGGTATAGGAAAGAAAAAATCTCTTCTGTCCACTCTTCTAACTAACAACAAACCTTGTCCAATAACACCCTATTTTAGGCCCAAAATCACTGTCACTTTATACATGCTTCTTAGAAAAATAATAGGATACATTTTGGCAAAAGTACACCAACATTGTAGCATATCATATCTTCTGGTTCTGACGGTAGCAAACTTGTAGCTGAAAATTTACATTTATCTTTAAAATTGACTAGTATTTTGACTTTAATGAGGAAACGAGTACTCTCAATTAGAGATAGAACAACAACAATAACAACAGTTGCGCCTCAGTTAAAATAGAAGAAGAAAAAGTTGAGTCATTTATGTTACCCCGACTAAATAAAACAATATTGTCACACATAACGTCGAGAAAAGTTAACTTGGTTTAAGTAGGCGTCAGGACATAAAAATTAGAATTTTTGAAAAATTCAGCATTATCAGTGTATGTGTTGCGGCCAAACGCACTCACGCAAGTGCACGTGATCGTCAAGTAATAAAGTAGTGAGTAGAGTATCGTTCCCACAATGACTTGTGATTAACTATTAACTAAATTAGACTATCCTATTTATCTATACAAGGATTAAACCTAGAAGTATTTGATTCTATACGAATTAAATAAAGAAATATAAATAATAAATTTTAAACAGAGGAAGAGCAGATTTTTATGATATCAATGTAATGAAAACGATCTAGGGTTATTGGGCTATCTAACATTCCTATTGTATTCTTCAATTGAATTGACTAACTAATTTATCTAGTTTATTGGTTGACAGGGTTAATATTGCTCATAAGAATCTGTCGAGTTCTTACTCGCCTATTCAAGCTAACCTAACGCCTATATGTCTACGGAGTTATAATCAACAAGAACGCATTTATAATTCCTGTATTTCAACCAAGCAAGGCAATTAGGTATATGTCTATCCTAATTGCGAATCCGTTCCCCGATGCCCAGGTTCAAGAACTTGCTCTACTCAATCCTATATGCAATCTAGAATTCCCACTTTCGAGTTCAACTCTAGATTCGTAGATAGTATTCAATTGGTGATCAAGCAATCAAATAATTAAGTGCATGATTGAATAAATAAACCAATATTATAAACTAAGAAATCAAAATCAATATCCGAATAACAATAGTCATGAAAGAACCACAACCCTAGAACGTGAAGTTTAGCTCCACATAGACATGGTAGCAAAACAACAAATCATACAAACAAACATAAAAAGACTAAGTTGGTGGAAGAAAAGATGAAACCCGGCCTCCACGGCGGCTCTGTGCTTGTGTTTTCCTCTCAAAACGTCCTCCTCTGCCTCCTTAGTTCTAAATTATGTCAAAAGTGTGTCTCCCCCTTCAAAGTGGTGTTTTAGGATGTATTTATATGACCTAGGGTTGATGAGGGGCGGAGTTCTTCAATCCAACTTCGGATGGGAGAGCTAGAATTTGTGTCTGCCTTCGCGTCTAGACGCGGACTTTGACGCGGATCCAGCTTTTGAGATTCTTCCATTTCGCAAAGCGCTCCGTGCCTTTGCTTCGCTTCGCTGTTTTGTGCCTTAACTTTTCTCCTTTTTCGCGTCCGGCTTCGTGCCACGCTCGAGAATAGACGAGCTCCCACTCCTTTAATTTCTTCTTTTTGTGTCGAATTATCATCTTTTGATCATTTAGCATCCAAACTCGTTCCTACACATAAGAAACACATGAGTATATTTCACTTCGAAAATCATGTAATCTTCCGCGACACACACAAAAATTAATATGCAAATATACTAAAAAATATGCACTTTTCATCATTTATCACCAAACATCAGTATGCATCCCACATTCACTTTAAAAAAAACACCTCGTTTCCAATCCTACCTTTATTTGATTTTAAGTGGTCAACTGATCATTTCACGTCGGCTCTTTTCTTGTCTTTTTTGCCAAACGCACGTAGAGCAAGTCTTAAGGTTACTAAGGCGAATTCAGAATTTTAATTTAGTGAGTTTTGTTTTTTATGAGTTTATTATTGAACTTATTATATTGTTAATATTATAGGTTCAAATCTAATATTTATCAATATTTTAGTAAGTTTTTATATATATAAATCCGTACCCTATATCAAAAGTTATAAATTCAATTAAATTCGTAACTAATAGGCTACACCCTTATGAACTAAAAATAGCATTAATTGAAGGCTTTATACGTGCCATTGAAATCGCATGCACCGAAAGACATCAGCAGTGAGTAAGAAAGAGGAACTTTATAAAAGTACCAAAAGGGAACCAGCATCTTTGCGATTTAACTTCAATCTTTTGTCTCATTTCTACAATTTCTTTTAAAAAAATTATGTGGTGTCCATGTTCCCCCATAAATAAAGTAACAACATTCCTCAAAAGTTAAACAAAAGAACTAGGTCATGTTACGATCAGGTATTCTTCCCCTTTTTGACCATTAAAAATCGAGGACCGTATCTAGGAGAAGAAAATTGGTTATTAGTTTTTGGTATATAAATGCAACGTAAGTAGCCAAAACAGACACTTATAACAATGGCCATTTACGCAACAATTGATAAAGTTGAAATTTCAACTTTAAATCACTTTTATATAGTAAATGCATTTTTTTTTTGGTTTATCTGGTTTTTAAGCCTGTATAGGTCAAAATCTGACCATAGTGGTTGACCGAGCGAGGACCTCGCCTGGGTGACGAAATAACGAGAAGCACCACGATCAATTTCGATCCAAGCGTCGATAACGTATGATAAGAACGGTACCCGAATAACGACTGAAGAGACCGTCGTATGAAGGCACATCGGTCAGAGAACACAACAAAGATCCTGGAACTATATATAGAAGGAAATTCATCGAAAAAGGGGGACTTCTCCTCTCTACTCTGGCTCTGAAAATTTCTTCTTGTAAAAGATGTAAATCGATTTTTCTCTCTATTTCATCTGAGATGAAATATTAACATCAATAAACAATGATTGCTCTTATATTTCTTTCATCTTCTTGCAATATATTTTCCGATTTGAAGTTGGTTACACTTAACTAAGATTTATTCCATCTTTATCATTAATTGATTTAATCAAAAAGGTTTCAATATCTTTTGGTCAAACAATTTGGCGCCGTCTATGGGGATTTCTTAGCCAAGTCCTTCAGATCCAAAATCGATGAAACATAATCATCCACCAGAAAGAGTGGTAAGTAAACCTCACATGCTAATCTAAAGCACGATGCTACATAGAAGCAGAAGTTACAGCCAATGTCCACGCAAAGCTTGCAAGAGAATACCCTACAGCCAATATATGCATAAAGCGAACATTAGCGTGATGGCAACGTTCGATACCCTCCTGCACCACACTCTCCAATACTGACAAAATTAAGCAAATTGGGACTCACCCATGAAACACACAAATTAAGCATAACCGGGACTCCCCCAGAGGTCACCCAAAGACTCTCATACGAACGACTCAAGTTGAGACTGACTTCGTCCAGAACAATATTACGTAAACTCATTTGAGTCAAAGACGAATCTGCTTAAAACAATAAGTCACCAGTCAATTCCGCCCCAAGCAGGCGAATCGAATGAGACTCTATCCGGACTCACGACGGAGTCCGACTCAGTCCGGCCAAAATTGGTTTCCCTGAAAAAAATCAGAAATCCACTATACGAAGATCCAACAATTCACGCCAAAGATATGTAAAACAAATGAGGGAAAGATACAAAGGATTTACAACGATGAAAACTCCTTTATTTAAACAGTTGCGCAAATGGCTGCAGATTATACATGGTTAAAACTGGTCCAGTACAATTCTTAAAAAAAAGAGAAAAGAAGAAGGCAACAACGTAAACAACGAGAAACAAGAAAAAATAACAAACTTTTTTACTCGGCGCCATCACCACCGTCCTCCTCATCGACATCTCCATGAAACTCTCCCTCGGCATCAAAATCTTCACCGGCCTCCGGTGTCGCGGGATCATAACCAAAGTTAACACGAGCCTCTCGTGCCTTCGCCCGAGCTCCTTCATAAGCAGCCTCAGAAACATTGCTCGCTTCCCATAAACTCTTATATATGTCCCGCTGGGCTTCAACATGGACTTAGAGTTCGTGCAAATGGCGAGGAATAGCGGCGGAGGCGGATTCAACTTGGTCCAACAATTGTGCCTTTTCGGCCTCAAGGACAGGACCCAATCTCCCAAAGTTGAAGCTTCCCAGTCAATGTTGCCAATACGCTCTTCGAGCCTCGCCTCCCTAAGCGTAGCCGTCGCCCTCTCAGACTCCTGCTCGGATTGAAGGACACGGATAGCTTCCTCTAAAGCTGTCACTCTGGCCGAAGCCGACGCCCAGGCACTTTCGACGCTCCCCAACTCGGGGACCTTTCTCTCCAGTTCGGTTAACTTCCTCATCCACTCCGCACTCATCGCCTCAACTCTGGTGGCATTGAGATCCAGCTCGGACTGCAACGACCTAACCCTTTCCTGAAGATGCTCGCACTTCGCGGCGACCCCTTTGCCCAACTCAAGTTCTTCATCCTTAACACGAAGTTGCTCCTCGAGCTCGCTATTCCGGCGAATAGCCTTCACCAACTCCTGATCCCTCTTCTCCAGTTCCTCGCCGAGAGATTGATTGTCGGCGTTTGCCCTTAACGTTTGTGCATCTCACGGCACTTATTGCGGTAGCGCCGATACTTCTCCAGCATCGTCAGATAAATTTTGGCCCGAGTGTCGGCCCTACGAGCACTTTCGATCTCCACCATGTACGTCTGAAAGACGAAAAGATTGGATAAGGCCGAGATCGTCAAAGATAAAATGAACACAAAAGAAAGGAGAAACTTACCCTCGGGCCCATAGCGGACACTTCATGCATCAAATCAACATCATGGACGTCCCAGAGAGCCTCACTCTCGGAGGCAGAGCACAAAAGGTCGAACTGCGGTACCAAGTCTTCCGTATCCCCCAGAAGGTTAATCTCCGATGAGATTTTGAGAATACGGGACGGGCCTCCCGCATGTACCACTGTACGAGTAAGGCCTTCCTCGAACATCCTGACACCGTCGGGATCAATGTCGGACTCAGACTCATAATCATCAACCACGACACCCTTCCCCCTTTCTGTGGCCGAGGAAGAAGCACGACTCGGACCGGAAGGCGAAGGCCCGCCCAAAGTGGCAATAGTGGTTTCGGGGCACTGACTCCCTGTTGCAGCAGTTTGTTGATCAACGGTAGCAGCCGAGGTCTCCACCACCGGATTGGTCACGATCACCGGCTCTGCCACTGCGGACGGGTTAGCATCACCCCCCGTCGCAGCCTCCGTCGAAGGAATGCCGCCCTCTGAGCGTACCACGGCAGAAGAAGACGTTTTGGACTCCACTCGTCGTCTCTTTGACGGCCCTTCCCCGTCCTCAGCACGGGAAGACTCTCCCGTCGAGTGGGTGGTAGTAGTCGGAGCCCCAGATTGGGAAGCAGTTTCCGTGCACACGGCTACGGCCGTAGATTCGACTTGAGCATTCCTTGCCGTAGGTCGGACAACAGACCTTGATACGAGCCGAGCAAAAGACATTGGCTGACGAAATGCAAGTGGGGAGCCCTCGCCCTTCGCACTCTCCCTAACAATGATAAAAGCCGTATAAGTAACAAAGCCAAATTGCAGCGAAAAACAGAAATTGCGGCGACTACTTACCAGCAAGGGGCTTACGTCCATATTTCTCATAAAAGGACGACCATTCTCGAACTCCTGCCGTATGAGGAAGAATGGCACTCACCCATTCGCGAATATCGTCGACAGGCACAGGGGGTAGCCTCGCGGCTGCAAAAGCAAAAATAGTTCAATACTACCCAAAGAATAGCGGTCGACTATCGTTCCGACAAAAGACAAAAACTTACGTGCGAAGTTCCATCTCTCAGGGAACCCTGCGGAATCCGCCACAAGGTGCTCGGTCCGCACATAAAATTAGTTTTCATAAAAACGACGGCTGGCCCGGTCGTCCATCTTCACCACCAGATTCTTCGTCCCTTGATGACACATGTGAATCATCGTGCCTCGAATGAGTTGGGGGGCAAAAATATTGAGCATGTGTCTCAGAGTGACCTCCCGACCCGTAAGCTCTGCGAACTTGAGTAGCATGAGGAACAATTTATATAGGTACGGCGAAAGTTGAGCCGGACACACCTCGTAGAAACGGAAAAATTTTCTACCAAGGACGGAAGAGGAAGTGTATACCCGACAATAAAAGGATATGCGTAGAATGCACAATATCCTGGGCAGTCGAAATGTATGATATCGTCTCCCATCACCGGCAGCATCTTGACGTGGTGCGGGATCCCCCACCTAACCTTCAGCTCCGCAATCGTCGCCTCATTCATAACTGAGGAAATAGGTTCCGATTCCTCTCAGGCAGGGCTATTGAAATCGGTCCACAGCTTCCCAAGACGAGGCAATATTTCAGCCGCCATTGGAACCTCCTCATCCTCTATTACTTCTCCTCCGAGAGCAAGAACATCATTTTTCGGCACCGGAACTGCGGCAAGATCGTCAGCGTGAGAAGAAGAACCAACCATTTGTTTCAATTGAATAGAATGAATGAACACAAGAAGTAAGAAGGAGGGTGAAGATGCTGATTTTTTAGCAACAAGAGAGAACTGAAAATCTAAAATATCAGTGAAGAAGAAAAACTCTCAAAATTCTTCTGATAAACCAAGAAAGTATGCCAGTGGATGAGTGTTTTCCCCTATTTATAGGGATATGAATGCCCCAAGCGGGAAACCCATGAGTCACCAATTAGCACTGATAAGGCATGAAACGGTTCAATCACTAGGAAACGTGTGTCATAATGTCAGTAACCATAAACGACATTTCAAATCAACGCAACGTTTTTAACTCCGAACAGGCACGACGATCCAAAGGCGTCATTAAAGCGCCGCGCCATTTCCTCGATCTGAAAATTCCGCCCAAGACACGAACGGTCAGATTTCTCCTAGTTTACAAAATTACAGTCTGCCGCCGGGCCCACCAAGAGACGACCCCGAAGGACGGAGGGACTAACTGTATAGGTTAAAATCTGACCACAGTGGTCGACCGAGTGAGGACCCCGCCTTGGTGATGAAATAACGAGAAGCACCACGACCAATTTCGACCCAAGCGTCGATAGCGTATGATAAGAACGGTACCCAAATAACGACTGAAGAGACCGTCGTATGAAGGCACATCGGTCAGAGAACACGGCAAAGATCCTGGAACTATATATAGAAGGGAATTCATCGAAAAAGGGGGGGGGGGCTTCTCCTCTCTACTCTGGCTCTGAAAATTTCTTCTTGTAAAAGATGTAAATCAATTTTTCTCTCTATTTCATATGAGATGAAATATTAACATCAATAAACAGTGATTGCTCTTATTTTTCTTTCATCTTCTTGCAATATATTTTCCGATCTCAAGTTGGTTACACTTGACTAAGATTTACTCCATCTTTATCATTAATTGATTTAATCAAAAAGGTTTCAATATTTTTTGGTCAAACAAAGCCAACAATAATATGATTTTTATTGATGGTACTGATATATTGCCTATTTTCGTCTTCTTGAGCCGATCGAAGGTCTTTCAAAAATAGTCTCTTTACCCCTCGGGGTAGGGGTAAGGTCTGCGTACACACTACCCTCCCCCGACCCCACTAGTTGGGATTTCAAGGGTCGTTGTTGTTGTTGTAATAATAACGATAAACTCAGTGTAATCTCACAGGTGGAGTCTAGGGAGGATAAGGTGCGCACAGACTTTATCCCTAACTTGTGTGAGGTAAAGTAATTTTTAACCCACATTTTAAATCTTTTTATTAGGTTCTTAGTAGCAACGACGATCTTTTCTTCTTTTACCTCACATAGTTTTTTGTCTACTTAATAGCTCAAAGTTCTCCACCCCATCCTTTGATTGCTTTCATATTTGGCCCGATCAGGCTTCATTTTCTTACAGGGATAGCCTTAGCCTTGAATACTAGCGATTTTTCCCTTACATCAAGAGGGAGTTAAAAGCAAACAATAAAAATGTTATTCTTCAAACTTTGTATCCCCACACACAAAAAAAAAACAATATAATACAATATAATAGTACAGTATAGTACATGCATTATGGGACAAATGGACAACAACTATCTAAACAAGCTACAAAAGTCGAACCCATCAAATTAAAATTTTAATCAACTTCGACATCAATTGAAGGGAAGCCTTGGAGCTATAATAAAGTTGTCTCTGTATGACCTATAAGTCACGTGTTGAAGCCGTAAAAACAACCAGTAATACTTGCACTATGGTAGGTTGTCTACTCTTGGGGTGCGAACCTTCGGGATACTTTCATGCTATGAGAAGACATGAAAGGCTACTTTTCAAAAATTTCACTTCAAATCACTCACAAAAATTCAAAAATAACAAAAAGTTATATTCATGTCCAAACACAACTCTAACTTTCAAATACCATTTTCACTAGATTTTTTTTTTTACTTTTTCCCGTAATTTTACAATTCTTTTGTCCAAACGCCCACTTGAACTCAAAGAGACTTTTGCCCCTCCCTCCCCTACTCCTCCCCCACCCCCCAAATTTATAAACAAAAAAATTACCAACAATTCATTGCACCGCTTTGTAATTTTAATTTTAACTACCTACAGTTTAAATACAGTATTTTTTAAAATTTTAATTTAAACATACCCCCTAGGTACGCTTACCGGCCCCCTAAAGTATTCTTCGCTAGGACCGGTAGTGGTATTGGTACGGTAACCCAAAAACTCCCTTACCTTACCCTTAAATTTTTCTTAGCCTCAGTCTCCTTAAGGAACCCCCATCTTACCCAGTGTTTTAAAAGGCGTGGGCGTAAGGCGGGGCATTTTACATATGCCTCGGCGAGGCGTAAGCTCCATTTAATTTTTAATATTTCATGAAATAATATAATTACAGTAAATATTTATAAACATGTAAAATTGCATAAAAATTTGAAGAAAGCAATAAATATGTGAAATATATATGTGTGTGTGTGTGTGTTCCATCTCCCCAAAAAACTAGTCAAAATAATCTATTATACGCTACTTACAAGCACAAGTAACTTGAGTCGAAAAGAATAAAGTTTTCTACACGGATGAAAAAAAAGGATGACTAACCTGCAATTTGAACTTTGAACTTGCTGCTATGAAGGAGAATGAAGTTTTCTTTGTATTTGTGGGAAAAAAATTGAATATTCATTGCTTTTGGGAGACATTAGCAGACTAGCGAACAAGATAAATAATTGGAAAAGACCATAAACTAGGGCTTCAACCAATAAAAAAGATCTTGACTTTTAAATTTAATACATTTCAGTTAATTTTTAAAACTTTTGAGTAATTACAAGCTGACTTTTGAAAATTTAGGTATTATATGAAGGACGTATTCAACAAATTTGCCTAAAACGCTCGGGTGTTCGCCTCACACTATCGCCTCGAGGCATTTTTAGTGCGTCCCACCCCAGGGCTTGCCCCAAAAATACCTTTTAAAACACTGATCTTACCAATACGGCCTCCTTACCCAGAAAGAATTACAAGAAAATATACATGACATCACACCATAACAAAAAATGACCCATATTTTTAATTTTTACCCGACCTAACCCATATTGTACATATTTTGAAAACAGTAGCTCTTGCAAATTTGTTCTTACAACCATTGCTTCTAAAAGCTATGGATTTATATCTATGTTCTCACAACCATTGCTTTCACTCTCTCTTCTTCTCACATCTTTTACATATGCTTCTAGGGGTCGTCCGCCATTACTGCTTCTCCCCCTATGTCACCTGGTTGCAATATAAAAAAAATTGAAGAGTAGAAGTCCACCATTGAAGGCCATTCAAAGCTTTGCTTTCGAAAATAGGACTTTTTGAGTTTGTTAGTTGTTTGGATTGGGTGTTGTTCTAATTGATTAAACAAAAAGAGTTCAAAATTTAAATTTGAAGTGACTTGGAGTAGATTTGAGCAAGATTTGAGTTAAATTTCAGAAAAGACACAAGGAAGAAGACGAAGTCAGTTTTTTGTATAATTATGTATAATCTTGTATAATAGTGTATATGAGTGTATAAACATATCTTATAAAACTATTATACACTTTTATATACCTTTATACAAGCATTTGTAGACGAACTTCTTTCACGATTTTCAGTTGCAATTCTTGTTCAAAACCAGTCCAAATCTCCATTAATTGAGTTCAAATTTTATATACAACCTCCTTATACTATTCTAACAAGTCTAAACAACACCCACTCCAAATTTCTCACAAAATCAAATTCGGAATTTACACTCACATATTTAAGCTTGTAAAAAATCTAATTCTCACCAACTAAATGGATTTGGTTTGTTGAACTAATATTTGAGTCACAGTTACTGATTCGAAAATTAACTTAAAAGCTTGAGCAATCTTTTTTAAAAAATTAAATAATAATTTTGAGAACCTATTGGAGTTGGATGTTGAATCTTAGTCTGTTATTTTTGGGCTAGTTGGTCGTAAATTGAAATATGGGCTATAAAATTAAAATGTAGGGAGCCACTTGTTCTAATGTGAAATTTTCCCCCTTACCCAGTCCCCTTAAGTATCGAGAATCCTCCCCTTAGACAGTCGTATCTACACCGAGTCCGGAACCGAAATATTATCTTTTTGGACTCAAAATACTTAATCAAGTAGAAAAAAACTTAGTTACCAAAATATGTAAAACGCGGTTATGAAAAACGTTTTACCCTAACAGCGGTTTGGGACGTTAAGGTAAAATGCGGTTTGTTACTGCGTTTTATATAAAACGTGCAAATAAACCGCGCTTTACCTGGAAGCTAATAAGACAGCTATGTAAAGCGCGGTTCATTCTAGCATTTTATATAAAACGCAGTAACAAACCGCGCTATACATATTTTGTGGGCCCACCAATAACTCTTATGCGCTTAACTGACATAACAATAACTCAAATATGTAAAATGCCCTTTTAAACTGCGCTTTACTTCCAAAAATTTTACCACCACCACCACCCCCCCACCCGGATTGGGCATTGCCTTATTTAAAGGCGTTAAGGGTTTTGAGAAAAATCATTCAGAAATACTCCAACTTCGTGATAAATTTTTCTTGTTGTTAAATTCTCAAGTTTTTCTCATAATATCTGAAGAGTGAAAAGTAAGGGTTTCATTATATTGGGGGGGGGGGGGTTGAGGTTGTGGTGGCGAATAACTCAGTGAGCTATAGTTTATCTCCACAGAGTCATGTTAAGTTGCCAATTGAGTACGATAGACTAGTGTCATTGTTATGCAATAAAATGAAGTTGAGCAAACGTTCGGTGAATCTTAAAATAACCGGAAGATATCCGTATTCTGTGACTCCGCAAGGGGTTTCTTATACGCAGAGTTTAACATCGAGGATGATGAAGCTCTGAGAGATTTTTTGGGGACTCTGGATGAATACCGGGAACTTATTTTGATAAAAATGTTGGAAATGTACGTGAAGGTTGAAGACGTTCGCTATAATGATGTTGCGCAAAGCAGGGATAACCCTCAATCATCGGGTGGTTATTCTGGAGCAGTTTTAGCCCAACAGGTTCCGGCTGAAAGAGTTTGGCCGGATCTAAACTTATCTCCACGGGTGAACGAGGAGCGAGGAAATAATTTCTCTTCTACTTTACATAATCCACAAGACCACTGGTAAACTTCAATTTTCCTTTGTGTTACGATGTTTATTTTTGTTGTATCGAATTTGTATTAACACTCATATATTCCACAGGGTTACAGTCCAGATATGAATTTTACAAGTTATGACCCCACGCCCAGTTGGAATATGCGTAGTTTTGGTGTTGGATCACGGTGGTCCATCCGAGAGTCATCACCAACAGGATAATGTCCATCATGGAATGTCAACACATTACGACTTGTAAGTGAAGTGATATAGCTATATGTAAAGTATATATCAATTTGAGTAGCTTATTATTTTGTTGTTTGTGCAGTGAAAACGAGCAACTTGATGGTCCTGACCTCACTCAGTTGCCCGTAGACGACGTATTTACTCGGGATTTGGCAGATGCGCAGAGTCAGGAAGATAATAGTGATTATGACAACAATGCCGATGAGTCTGGAGATGACACACCCTTCCCCGACGAGGGTGATGATGAGGAGGAAGAGAATGTCGAACCTGAGCTGACGAGGGAGCATGCTCCACCTCCCGTTAGACCAAGAGTGTACGAGTCTCACGTGCCGTTTCATTCAAGGCATATTCCCTACCTTGATAATTTGCGAAGTATGCCGGATGTGGATGCCCTCACAGGGGATCTTGACGAAATTCGGACAGCAATGTGGGATGAGTCTAGACCAACAGTGCTGGCAAATAGCATGTTTTTTCCCGATAATGCTCGCCTAACCAGGGCTTGTAAAATGTACTGCGTAAGAGAGTGTCGTGAGATGATAGTATGGGAGTCAAGTCCGAAGGTATACAAGGTTGTTTGTCGTAGATGGTTTACGGGTTGTCACTGGATGGTGCATGCGACCAAGAAGGAAACAGGGTTGTGGAAAGTGGGTAAATATATTGGCACCCATGTTTGTGAAATGGACACATTCAATGGGAATCCTTCAACTTGGATGTTGACTTGATTTCTCTTCAACTGATTCCACACATTAAAGTGTCCATTAGGTACAAGATCAAAGAGTGTATTACATCCATCAACCAGGAATATGGGTGTACTATTACTAAAAGAAAGGCATATCTCGGGCGCAAACGTGCATTTGAATTTGTTTATGGTGACTGGGATAAGTCATTTGCATCTCTACCCAAGTACATGGCCGCACTGAAACACTTTAACCCCGGGACTGTTGTTGAATGGAAGCTTGAGCAGAGTGCAGGAATACCGGAATATATATTCAGATACGTGTTCTGGGCATTTAAACCAGCAATTGATGGTTTTGTGCATTGCCGCATACTTAAACACATATAGTGGGTAGTTGGAGCCAGTGGGTGCTGAGCATTATTGGCCGCCGGAACCATTTAAAATGCTGTCTAACAAGGACTATTTGCGTAAGCTACAAGTGCAAAAGAGAACGCGTATACGGAACCAAATGGATGTTGGTGATATCGTTTATGCGCGTAAATGTGGCATATGCTCGCAAACAGGACACGACCGTCGTGAATGTCCTTCAGCTGGTTTGGGTGGCGGTGGTAATTCAGCTCCTGGTGCAAGTTCATCTAATGTGCCCAACTATCAAGGATACACATAGTGTTTTGTTTCGTAATATTTTTTGTAATAAGTGTATGTACTTGTTTATGTTGCAAGATGTATCAAATAAAATTATGTTTCCATTGTTGTTAAATCTTATTGATATTTAACATTTTTCAGTTGAGTAAATTAATGAATTTATCCCTCCCGTTCATGTAATCAAAAATAATATTAGATTAAAAAACGGAAAATTTTTACGTTCACTTTTGAGTTTCACTCTAAAATTATTAGAACACTACACTGTTAGAGGAGGAAGATGTTTGATAAATAAGTGAATATATATAGCGCGGTTAAATTCTACGTTATGTGTGTTGTCTTATCGATCTGAAAAGCTGCCCGACTGCAAAAAAGCTATTTTGTATCAGGAAAAATCTTTAACACGCGAAGCCTAGCGCGGTTAAATACTACGTTTTGTGTAAATATATATAGCGCGGTTAAATACTACGTTATGTGTTGTCTTGTCGATATGAAAAGCTGCCCGACTGCGAAAAAGTTGTTTTGTATCAGAAAAAATCTTTAACACGCGAAGCATAGCGCGGTTAAATACTATGTTTCGTGTGAATATATATAGCGCAGTTAAATACTACGTTATGTGTTGTCTTGTCGATCTGAAAAACTGCCCGACTGCGAAAAAGTTTTTTTGTATCAGAAAGAATCTTTAACGCGCGAAGCAGCGGTCAAATATTACGTTTCGTGTGAATATATATAGCGCGGTTCAATATTATATTTTTCGCTTTAACAAATGTCAGACCGCATGTATGTACCAATGTGCCAATGTGGCATACACTGTATGATGGCGGACTGTTGGGATGATGGTCAAGTTGGGCGTAGATACTGGATGTGTGTGAACAGGTTTGGAGGCAACAATGAATTTTTTTGAAATTTTGAGGTATGGCTTGATGAACCCTGTAAGCAGGAATTGTAACGACCCGGCCGGTCGTTTTTGGAAATTACGCCTCGATCCCCCATTAATTGTTTCCCCTAAGTTCATTTATGCTATTTTGGTTTTCCGGGACGTTCGGTGTTGAGTTTTGGAGAGTTTTGGGACACTTAGTCCCTAAATGAGAGCTTAAGAGTTGAAAAATGGTCCGTAATCAGAACAGTGTGAAGACGACCTCGAAATGGAAATCCGATGGTTCCGTTAGCTCCGTTAGGTGATTTCGGGGTTGGGAGCGTGTTCGGAATGTATTTTGGAGGCTCGTAGCTCATTTAGGCTTGAAATGCCGAAGTTTGAATTTTTGAAGTTTCCGGTCCGATAGTGAGTTTTTGATCCGAGGGTCGGATTGAAATTCCGGAAGTTGCAGTAGTTCCATCATGTCATTTGGGATGTGTGTGCAAAATTTCAGGTCATTCGGACGAGGTTCGGGTAGGTTTTTGATCGAAAGCGTGTTTGGTTGGAATTTGAAGTTCTTAGGCTTGAATCTTTGATTAATTCGGGTTTCCGGCGTTGTTTAGGTGTTTTCAAGATTGGTACAAGTTTGAATAAGGTATTAGGTAGTATTGGTACTTTTGGTTGAGGTCCCGGGGGCCTCGGGATGATTTCGGGTGGTTAACGGAAGAGTTTTGGAAGTTGAGAAATAGCAGCACTGCTGCTTCTGGTATCTTTCCGCTTTTGCGGCTTGGGAACCGCAGAAGCGGAGCCGCAGAAGCGGCCTTGGTCGTCGCAGAAGCGAGATTAGCCCTCCCTCTCAGGAATCGCAGAAGTGGTCGCCATTCTGCAGAAGCGGAACCGCAGTAGCGTTATGTGTCCGCAGAAGCGGACTCTGGTCCATTAAGTGAAAACCGCAGAAGCGGTTGTTTTTCCGCATATGCGGGACCGCAGAAGCGGTCCCTTGTCCGCAGAAGCGGAAATCCCTGGGCAGAAATAGAAATTTCGAGGGTTTGAGTTCATAAGTTACAAAAATCAATTGAGAACTCGGGTAAGGGCGATTTGGAGTGGGTTTTGAAGAGAAGACTATTGGGTAACGTTTCCTTAATCCCTTCTAGTTATATTTCATCATTATATAGTTAAATGTATCATTGGAATTCGAATTTAGGATCAAAATTGGATAATTTGGGGTAAAACTTCATTGGCTAAATTATGGAGTTTTGAGTGAGCATTTGACCTCCGATTTGGGAGATTTTTATATGGTTAGACTCGTGAGAGTACGAGGGTTCTGAAAATGTGAAAATTATTCGATTCCGGGGCTTTGGACTAGAGGGCATTTTGGTCATTTCACCTAATTTTACGCTGTAGCTTTGAATTTATTAGCAAAACCAGGTGTTTGCGATGTTATTTACAATGTGTAATTGAATTGAATAGATTTGAGCCATTTGGAGTCGGATACTCGTGGCAAGAGCGTGATTTCTAGTTGATATTAAGCCGGTTCGAGGTAAGTGGCTTGTCTAACTTTGTGTGGGGGACCTTTTCCCTTAGGATATGATCTTGAATATTTGAATGCCCCGTACGTGAGGTGACGAGCGCGTACTTGAGCTAATTGTTTTAAATCCATTTCTACTTGGAGTATTTAAATTGAGCTTTCTTGTTTACTTGTTCATTTTAACTGTAAGTTTGTACCTGTGCTAGCTTAGAGACTCATGTTTAGCTGGCTTACCTACTTATTTGCTTTAACTGTGCTATTTGTACTCTGTGAAGCATGTTAGGCTATAATTTACTACTTCGTGTCCTGATTTTTAGCATTGTTCCGAGATTTAGGAATCCTTGTTGTTGTGTGTTTAATTTGGGACTACGGGACGGCTTCTCGGGAGATCCCTCTGTACTTGAGATATTCTGGACTGAGGGTGCGGGATACCAAGAGATCCCTGGCACATGTGTTTCTATATATATATATTGGGATACCAAGAGATCCCCGGTTTACTTATTGAGGATACCAAGAGATCCTCGGGATACTAAGAGATCCCCGACTTACTTATTGAGGATACCAAGAGATCCCCAGTGTTGATGATGAGGATACCAAGAGATCCTCGGGATACCAAGAGATCCCCCGGCTACTATTCCTTGTGAGGGCAGTTTTCCGTGTATTGTTACCTTTGCTTTCTATTACTGTTCTTCCTTATTTACCTGGTTTAGATTCTCGCTGTAGACTTTATTTAAACTATTTCTGTTATCTCATTATTTATTATGTTACCTTTGCTTTCTATTACTGTTCTTCCTTATTTACCTGGTTTAGATTCTCGCTGTAGACTTTATTTAAACTATTTCTGTTATCTCATTATTTATTATGTTACCTCAGTAGGGCCCTGACCTTCCTCGTCACTACCCAACCGAGGTTAGGCTTGGCACTTACTGAGTACCGCTATGGTGTACTCATGCCCTTCCTGCGCATGTTTTTCATGTGCAGATCCAGGTACTTCCTCCCAGACATATCATCCTCGTGGTGGAGAGTCCTAGCTGAGACTTGAGGTATATCTGCTACGTTCGCAGACCAGGAGTCTCTACTCTATTCCGGCTTTAGCAGATAGTTCCTTTTCTTTACTTTCATGTTGTTTAGACATTCTGGTGTAGAGCAGATTACTACATTCTATTAGCCTGTGTTTCCCGTGAGTTTCCGGGTTTTGGAATTTAGTTGCAGACTTCAGCATATTTTGAGTTGTATAGGCTGAGTGGCCTTATATACAGTTGTTATTTCCGTATGTTCAGTTTTAATTTATTATTCCGCAAATGTTAATTTGTTATTCCGCACTGTTAGGCTTACCTAGTTGTAGGAACTAGGTGCCATCACGACATGTTTCATGGAGGGTGAACTGGGGTCGTGACAAGTTGGTATCAGAGCTCTTGGTTCATAGGAGTCACGGAACACAGGCCGGTTTATTAGGGTCTCGCTAATCGGTACGGAGACGTCTGTACTTATCTACGAGGGGCTATGTAACTGTTAGGAAAAATCTTCATTTCATTTGAATTCCTCGTCGTGCGATATTTTGGACATCAATTCTAAACTTCTGACTTCTATTCTCTCACATATGGTGAGGACACGTGCTACTCGAGATGATCAGGCACCCGCGCCCCCTACTGCAGCCGTCAAAGGCCGGGGCCGGGGTCGGGGGAGAGGTCGAGGACGCGCACGTGGTGCAGCCAGAGCACCTGCGCGAGCTGTCGCCGAGGTACCACCAGCAGATCCAGCCGGAGCCCAGGCACCTGGCACACCTACTACTGCCACTACTACTCCAGCGCTCCAGGAGACTTTGGCTCAGTTCATGAGCATGTACACCACCTTGGCTCAGGCGGGGTTGCTTCCCCTTGTTGCAGCCACATCCCAGGCCGGGGGAGGAGCACAGACTCCCGCCTTCCGCACTCCTGAGTAGCGAGTGCAGGTTGAGCAGGTTCCCGAGATTATTCTGGCACCGCCTGCAGCACCAGTTCAGCCCGAGGATGGGTCAGCTGTTTCAGAGGACGAGCAGCGCAGGCTTGAGAGGTTCAAAAAGTATGATCCCCCAGTGTTCAGTGGATTAGCATCAGACGATGCCTTGGGATTTCTAGAGGAGTGTCATCGTATTCTCCGCACTATGGGCATCGTGGAGTCCAGCGGGGTTTCTTTCACTGCTTTTCAGCTACGGGGAGCCGCCTATGATTGGTGGCGGACTTATGAGATAGACAGTCCAGTCGAGGCTACTACACTGACTTGGACCCAGTTCTCGGATATGTTCATGAGAGAGTTTGTCCCCCAGAGTCTCAGGGATGCATGGCGCGCAGAGTTTGAGCATTTGCGCCAGGGTGCTATGACCATTTCAGAGTATGCTATCCGTTATACTAGGTTGGCCAAGCATGCACAGGCTTTGGTTGCTACAGTTCGGGAGAGAGTTCGCAGGTTCATTGAGGATCTTATTCCACCCACAGATCTAGCATGGCTCGAGAGTTGGAGATGGACATTCCTTATCAGCAGGTAATGAGCATTGCTAGGAGGATTGAGGGTATGATCGCCAGGGAGCGAGGAGAGAGGGAGGCCAAGAGGTCTCGAGAGTCGGGTCACTACTCTGGTGCCCGTACCCCATCAGCAGGTCGTTATGGCAGAGGTTATTCGGGTCGCCCTGTACATTCAGCTCTTCCAGCAGCCGGCAGTACTCCAGCTCCACCTCCACCTCAGGAGCCTTACTATGCACCTCCAGTTTCTAGCGCGCCTCCTGCGCGGGGTGTTTCCAGAGGTCAGTCCAGCAGGCCTAGTCCCATCCAGTCACAGCCACCGCGTCCTCCCAGAGCTTGTTACGAGTGTGGTGATACACGTCACTTGGTGAGGGATTGCCCCAGACTTGGGAGGAGCGCGCCCCCACAGACTTCTCAGCCACAGCGTGCTCCTCAGGGTTCTCAGGCCATGGTCACAGCTCCAGCTGCTACCCCACCTGCCCAGCCAGCTAGGGGCGGAGGTCGGGGAGATAGAGGTCTCCCTCAAGAGAGGGGCCGGGACAGATATTATGCTATTCCTGCTCGTACTGAGGCTGTTGCCTCCGACTCCGTCATTACAGGTATTATTCTGGTTTGTCATAGAGAGGCATCGGTTCTATTCGATCCGGGCTCTACTTACTCTTATGTGTCTTCTTACTTTGCTCCTTATTTGGGTGTGCCTCGGGATTCTTTGAGTGCCCCCATTTATGTTTCTACTCCTGTAGGATATTCTCTTGTTGTGGACCGCGTTTATCGGTCATGTTTGGTTACTATTCATGGTTTTGAGACCAGAGCAGACTTATTATTACTCGGTATGGTGGATTTGACATTATTCTGGGCATGGACTGGTTGTCGCCCCACTTTGCTATTCTTGATTGTCACGCCAAGACCGTGACGCTGGCTATGCCAGGTGTTCCGCGTATTGAGTGGAGTGGTACTTTAGATCACACTCCCAGTAGAGTTATCTCTTTTCTTAAAGCTTAGCGCATGGTTGAGAAGGGGTGTGTCGCGTATTTGGCTTATGTGAGAGATGTTAGTGTTGATACCCCTTCTGTTGATTCTGTTCCAGTGGTACGGGATTATCCCGATGTATTTCCAGCCAATCTTCCGGGCATGCCGCCTGATAGAGACATTGATTTCGGCATTGATCTGTTGCCGGGCACCCAGCCCATTTCCTTTCCTCCGTATCGTATGGCTCCTCCTGAGTTGAAGGAGTTGAAGGATCAGTTGCAGGAATTGCTTGGTAAGGGTTTTATTCGACCCAGTGTTTCACCGTGGGGTGCTCCTGTTTTGTTTGTGAAGAAAAAGGATGGTTCTATGCGCATGTGTATACCGCCAGTTGAACAAGGTTACAGTGAAGAACCGTTATCCTTTGCCTCGCATTGATGATCTGTTTGACCAGCTTCAGGGCGCACAGGTGTTTTCTAAGATTGACTTGCGCTCAGGTTACCATCAATTGAAGATTCGGGAGCCAGATATCCCGAAGACTGCCTTCAGGACTCGATATGGCCATTATGAGTTCCTTGTCATGTCATTTGGGCTGACCAATGCCCCTGCAGCTTTCATGCATTTGATGCTCAGTGTGTTCAGGCCCTATCTTTACTCGTTCATGATTGTTTTTATTGATGATATTCTGGTGTATTCCCGGAGTCGGGAAGATCATGAGCAACATCTGAGGACCGTGCTACAGACCTTGAGGGAGAAAAAGTTATATGCAAAGTTCTCAAAATGTGAGTTTTGGCTGAGTTCTGTGGCATTCTTAGGCCATGTGATTTCTAGTGAGGGTATTCGGGTGGATCCGAGGAAGGTAGAGGCCGTGCAGAGTTGGCCCAGACCGTCCTCAGCTACAGAGATTCGCAGTTTCCTTGGCTTGGAGGGTTACTACCGTCGTTTCGTGGAGGGATTTTCATCGATTGCTGCCCCTATGACTAGATTGACCCAGAAGGGTGCCCCATTTTAGTGGACAGAGGAGTGTGAGGCGAGCTTTCAGAAGCTCAAGACAGCTTTGACTACAGCCCCTATTTTGATGTTGCCTACCGGTTCGGGGTCTTATACTGTCTATTGTGATGCCTTGAGAGTTGGCCTTGGAGCAGTGTTGATGCAGAACGGTAGGGTGATTGCCTACGCGTCCAGACAGTTGAAGATACATGAAAAGAATTACCCTGTCCACGACCTTGAGTTAGCTGCCATTGTTCATGCCTTGAAGATCTGGCGTCATTATTTATATGGAGTGCCTTGTGAGATCTATACTGATCATCGGAGTTTGCAGCACTTGCTCAAGCAAAAGGATCTCAATATGCGTCAGAGGAGGTGGTTAGAGCTGCTGAAGGATTATGACATCACTATCCTATATCACCCGGGCAAGGCCAATGTGGTGGCGGATGCCTTGAGTCGCCGGGCGGAGAGTTTAGGGAGTTTGGCATATTTACTAGCTTCAGAGAGGCCTATGGCGATGGATGTTCAGGCCTTAGCCAGCCAGTTCGTGAGATTGGATCTTTCGGAGCCCAGTCGGGTTCTAGCTTGTGTGGTTTCCCGGTCTTCCTTATTTGATCGTATCAGGGAGCGGCAGTATGATGACCCTCATTTGCTTGTCCTTCAGGACAGGGTCCAGCGTGGGGATGCCAGAGATGTGACCATTGGAGATGATGGAGTATTGAGGATGCAGGGGCGGATTTGTGTGCCCAATGTTGATGGTCTTCGAGAGATAATTCTAGCAGAGGCCCATAGTTCGCGGTATTCCATCCATCCGGGTGCCGCGAAGATGTATCAGGACCTGAGGCAACACTACTGGTGGAGGCGGATGAAGAAGGATATAGTTGGCTATGTGTCTAGATGCCTCAAGTGCCAGCAGGTGAAGTATGAGCACCAGCGCCCGGGTGGGTTGCACCAGCAGATAGAGATTCCGGAGTGGAAATGGGAGCGCATCACCATGGATTTTGTATCTGGACTTCCACGGACCCTGAAGAAGTTTGATTCCATTTGGGTTATTGTGGACCGGCTGACCAAGTCCGCTCATTTCATTCCTATGTGTACCACTTATTCATCGGAGCGGTTGGCGGAGATTTATATCAGGGAGATCGTCCGTTTGCATGGTATTCCAGTTTCTATCATTTCAGACAGAGGTACTCAGTTTACATCGCGATTCTGGAGAGCCGTGCAGCAGGAGTTAGGCACTCGGGTGGAGTTGAGCATAACATTTCACCCCCAGACGGACGGACAGTCCGAGCGCACTATCCAGATTCTTGAGGATATGCTCCGTGCGTGTGTGATTGAGTTCGGAGGATCTTGGGATCATTTCTTGCCACTGGCGGAGTTTGCTTACAATACGGCTATCAGTCCAGCATTCAGATGGCGCCGTATGAGGCTTTATATGGTAGGAGGTGCAGATCTCCAGTGGGTTGGTTTGAGCCGGGCGAGGCCAGGCTATTGGGCACAGAGATGGTTCAGGATGCATTGGAGAAGGTTAAGGTGATTCAGGATAGACTCCGTACAGCCCAGTCCAGGCAGAAGAGTTACGCGGACAGGAAGGTCCGTGATGTTTCATATATGGTTGGTGAGCGGGTTCTGCTTCGGGTCTCGCCTATGAAGGGCGTCATGCGGTTTGGGAAGAAAGGAAAGTTGAGTCCGAGGTTTATTGGCCCTTTTGAGATCTTGAGGCGAGTTGGGGAGGTTGCCTATGAGCTTGCCTTACCTCCCAGTTTGGCCGGAGTTCATCCGGTATTTCATGTTTCGATGCTCCGGAGATATCACGGGGATCCGTCGCATGTGTTGGATTTCAGTTCAGTCCAGCTGGAAAGGATCTATCCTATGTTGAGGAGCCAGTGGCTATTTTGGACAGTCAGGTCAGGAAGTTGAGGTCAAAGAACATCGCTTCAGTGAAGGTTCAGTGGCGGGATCAGCCGGCCGAGGAGGCGACTTGGGAGACCGAGCAGGATATGCGCAGCCAGTACACTCATCTTTTCACTACTTCAGGTATGTTCTCTATGCTCGTTCGAGGACGAACGAATGTTTAAGTGTAGGAGGATGAAATGACCCGGCCGGTCATTTTTGGAAATTACGCCTCGATCCCCCTTTAACTGTTTCCCCTAAGTTCATTTCTGCTATTTTGGTTTGCCGGGACGTTCGGTGTTGAGTTTTGGAGAGTTTTGGGACACTTAGTCCCTAAATGAGAGCTTAAGAGTTGAAAAATGGTTCGTAATCAGAACAGTGTGAAGACGACCTCGGAATGGAAATCTGATGGTTCCGTTAGCTCCGTTAGGTGATTTCGGGGTTGGGAGCGTGTTCGGAATGTATTTTGGAGGCTCGTAGCTTAGGCTTGAAATGTCGAAGTTTGAATTTTTAAAGTTTCCGGTCCGATAGTGAATTTTTGATCCGAGGGTCGGATTGGAATTCCGGAAGTTGCAGTAGTTCCATCATGTCATTTGGGATGTGTGTGCAAAATTTCAGGTCATTCGGACGAGGTTCGGGTAGGTTTTTGATCGAAAGCGTGTTTGGTTGGAATTTGAAGTTCTTAGGCTTGAATCTTTGATTAATTCGGGTTTCCAGCGTTGTTTTGGTGTTTTCAAGATTGGTACAAGTTTGAATAAGGTATTAGGTGGTATTGGTACTTTTGGTTGTGGTCCCGGGGGCCTCGGGATGATTTCGGGTGGTTAACGGAAGAGTTTTGGAAGTTGAGAAATAGCAGCACTGCTGCTTCTGGTATCTTTCCGCTTCTGCGGCTTGGGAACAGCAGAAGCGGAGCCGCAGAAGCGGCCTTGGTCGTCGCAGAAGCGAGATTTGCCCTCCCTCTCAGGAACCGCAGAAGCGGTCGCCTTTCCGCTGAAGCGGAACCGCAGAAGCGTTATGTGTCAGCAGAAGCGGACTCTGGTCCATTAAGTGAAAACCGCAGAATGGGTTGTTTTTCCGCATATGCGGGACCGCAGAAGCGGTCCCTTGCCCTTAGAAGCGGAAATCCCTGGGCAGAAATAAAAATTTTGAGGGTTTGAGTTCATAAGTTACAAAAATTAATTGAGAGCTCGGTTTAAGGCGATTTTGAGTAGGATTTGAAGTGAAGATCACTGGGTAACGTTTCTTTGGTCCCTTCTTGTTATATTTCATCATTTTATAGTTAAATACACCATTGGAATTCGAATTTAAGATCAAAAATTGGAAGAAACTTCATAGACCTAATTATTGAGTTTTGAGTGGGCAATTGACCTCCGATTTGGGAGATTTTTATATGGTTAGACTCGTGAGAGTACGAGGGTTCTGAAAATGTGAAAACTATTCGATTTCGGGGCATTGGCCTGGAGGGCATTTTGGTCATTTCACCTAATTTTACGCTGTAGCTTTGAATTTATTAGCAAAACCAGGTGTTTGCGATGTTATTTACAATGTGTAATTGAATGGAATAGATTTGAGCCATTTGGAGTCGGATACTCGTGGCAAGAGCATGATTTCTAGTTGATATTGAGCCGGTTCGAGGCAAGTGGCTTGTCTAACATTGTGTGGGGGACCTTTTTCCCTTAGGATATGATCTTGAATATTTGAATGCCCCGTACGTGAGGTGACGAGCGCGTACTTGAGCTAATTGTTGTAAATCCGTTTCTACTTGAAGTATTTAAATTGAGCTTTCTTGTTTACTTGTTCATTTTTAACTGCAAGTTTGTACCTGTGCCAGCTTAGAGACTCGTGTTTAGCTGGCTTACCTGCTTATTTGCTTTAACTGTGCTATTTGTACTCTGTGAAGCATGTTAGGCTATAATTTACTACTTCGTGTCCTGATGTTTTTAGCATTGTTCCGAGATTTAGGAATCGTTGTTGTTGTGTGTTTAATTTGGGACTACGGGACGGCTTCCCGGGAGATCCCTCTGTACTTGAGATATTCTGGACTGAGGGTGCGGGATACCAAGAGATCCCTGGCACATGTGTTTCTATATATATATATATTGGGATACCAAGAGATCCCCGGTTTACTTATTGAGGATACCAAGAGATCCTCGGGATACTAAGAGATCCCCGACTTACTTATTGAGGATACTAAGAGATCCTCGGGATACCGAGAGATCCCCAATGTTGATGATGAGGATACCAAGAGATCCTCGGGATACCAAGAGATCCCCCGGCTACTATTCCTTGTGAGGGCAGTTTTTCGTGTATTGTTACCTTTGCTTTCTATTACTGTTCTTCCTTATTTACCTGGTTTAGATTCTCGCTGTAGACTTTATTTAAACTATTTCTGTTATCTCATTATTTATTATGTTATCTCAGTAGGGCCCTGACCTTCCTCGTCACTACCCAACCGAGGTTAGGCTTGGCACTTACTGAGTACCGCTGTGGTGTACTCATGCCCTTCCTGCGCATGTTTTTCATGTGCAGATCCAGGTACTTCCTCCCAGACGTATCATCCTCGTGGTGGAGAGTCCTAGCTGAGACTTGAGGTATATCTGCTACGTTCGCAGACCAGGAGTCTCTACTCTATTCCGGCTTTAGCAGATAGTTCCTTTTCTTTCCTTTCATGTTGTTTAGACATTCTGGTGTAGAGCAGTTTTACTACATTCTATTAGCCTTTGTTTCCCCGTGAGTTTCCGGTTTTTTGGGACTTTAGTTGCAGACTTCCGCATATTTCGAGTTGTATAGGCTGAGTGGCCTTGTATACAGTTGTTATTTCCGTATGTTCAGTTTTTTAATTTATTACTTCCACAAATGTTAATTTGTTATTCCGTCACTGTTAGGCTTACCGTAGTTGTAGGAACTAGGTGCCATCACGTACATGTTTCATGGAGGGTGAAACTGGGGGTTCGTGACAAGTTGGTTATCAGAGCTCTTGGGTTCATAGGAGTCACGGAACACAGGCCGGTTTATTAGGGTCTCGCTAATCGGTACGGAGACGTCTGTACTTATCTACGAGGGGCTATGTAACTGTTAGGAAAATCTTCATTTCATTTGAATTCCTCGTCGTGCGATATTTTTGGACATCAATTCTAACTCTGATTCTATTTCTACAATGGTGAGGAACGTGCTACTCGAGATGATCAGGCACCCGCGCCCCCTACTGCAGCCGTCAAAGGCCGGGGCCGGGGTGGGGAGAGGTCGAGGACGCGCAGTGGTGCAGCGAGAGCACCTGCGCGAGCTGCGCCGAGGTACCACCAGCAGATCCGCCGGAGCCCAGGCACCTGGCACACCTACTACTGCCACTACTACTCCAGCGCTCCCAGGAGACTTTGGCTCAGTTCATGAGCATGCTACACCACCTTGGCTCAGGCGGGGTTGCTTCCCTTGTTGCAGCCACATCCCAGGGCCGGGGGAGGAGCACAGACTCCCGCTTCCGCACTCCTGAGTAGCGAGTGCAGGTTTAGCAGGTTCCCGAGATTATTTCCTGGCAGCCGCCTGCAGCACCAGTTTCAGCCCGAGGATGGGTCAGCTGTTTCAGAGGACGAGCAGCGCAGGCTTGAGAGGTTCAAGAAGTATGATCCCCAGTGTTCAGTGGATTAGCATCAGACGATGCCTTGGATTTCTAGAGGAGTGTCATCGTATTCTTCGCACTATGGGCATGTGGAGTCAGCGGGGTTTCTTTCACTGCTTTTCAGCTACGGGGAGCCGCCTATGATTGGTGGGGACTTATGAGATAGACAGTCCAGTCGAGGCTATACACTGACTTGGACCCAGTTCTCGATAATGTTATGAGAGAGTTTTGTCCCCCAGAGTCTAGGGATGCATGGCGCGCAGAGTTTGAGCATTTGCGCGGGTGCTATGACCATTTCAGAGTATGCTATCCGTTATACTAGGTTGGCCAAAGCATGACAGGCTTTGGTTGCTACAGTTCGGGAGAGAGTTTGCAGGTTATTGAGGATCTTATTCCACCAAGATCTAGCATGGCTCGAGAGTTGGAGATGGACATTCCTTATCAGCAGGTAATGAGCATTGCTAGAGGATTGAGGTATGATCGCCAGGAGAGCGAGGAGAGAGGGAGGCCAAGAGGTCTCGAGAGTCGGGTCACTACTCTGGTGCCGTACCCATCAGCAGGTCGTTATGGCAGAGGTTATTCGGGTCGCCCTGTACATTCATGCTCTTCCAAGCAGCCGGCAGTACTCCAGCTCCACCTCCACTCAGGAGCCTTACTATGCACCTCCCAGTTTCTAGCGCGCCTCGCGCGGGGTGTTTCCAGAGGTCAGTCCAGCAGGCCTAGTCCCATCCAGCCAGCCACCGCGTCCTCCCAGAGCTTGTTACGAGTGTGGTGATAACACGTCACTTGGTGAGGTATTGTCCCAGACTTGGGAGAGCGCGCCCCACAGACTTCTCAAGCCACAGCGTGCTCCTCAAGGGTTCTCAGGCCATGGCCAAGCTTCCAGCTGCTACCCACCTGCCCAGCCAGCTAAGGGGCGGAGGTCGGGGAGATAGAGGTCTCCCTCAAGAGAGGGGCCGGGACCAGATATTATGCTATTCCTGTCGTACTGAGGCTGTTGGCTCCGACTCCGTCATTACAGGTATTATTTGGTTTTGTCATAGAGAGGGCATCGGTTCTATTCGATCCGGGCTCTACTTACTCTTATGTTCCTTCCTACTTTGCTCCTTATTTGGGTGTGCCTCGGGATTCTTTGAGTGCCCCCATTTATGTTTCTACTCCTGTAGGATATTCTCTTGTTGTGGACGCGGTTTAATCGGTCATAGTTTGGTTACTATTCATGGTTTTGGATCGAGACCAGAGCAGACTTATTATTACTCGGTATGGTGGATTTTGACACATTATTTCTGGGCATGGACTGGTGTCGCCCCCTTTGCTATTCTTGATTGTCAAGCCAAGACCGTGACGCTGGCTTATGCAGGTGTTCCGCGTATTGAGTGGAGTGGTACTTTAGATCACACTCCCAGTAGAGTTATCTCTTTTCTTAAAGCTTAGCGCATGGTTGAGAGGGTGTGTCGCGTATTTGGCTTATGTGAGAGATGTTAGTGTTGATACCCTTCTGTTGATTTCTGTTCCAGTGGTACGGGATTATCCGCGATGTATTTCCAGCCAATCTTCCGGGCATGCCGCCTGATAGAGAACATTGATTTCGGCATTGATCTGTTGCCGGGACCCAGCCCATTTCCTTTCTCCGTATCGTATGGCTCCTCCTGAGTTGAAGGAGTTGAAAGGATCAGTTGCAGGAATTGCTTGGTAAGGGTTTTATTCGACCCAGTGTTTCACCGTGGGGTGCTCCCTGTTTTGTTTGTGAAGAAAAGGATGGGTTCTATGCGCATGTGTGTATACCGCCAGTTGAAACAACGGTTACAGTGAAGAACGTTATCCTTTGCCTCGCATTGATGATCTGTTTGACCAGCTTCAGGGCGCACAGGTGTTTTAAGATTGACTTGCGCCTCAGGGGTTACATCCATTGAAGATTCGGGAGCCAGATATTCGAAGACTGCTTCAGGACTCGATATGGCCATTATGAGTTCCTTGTCATGTCATTGGGCTGACCAATGCCCTGCAGCTTTCATGCATTTGATGCCAGTGTGTTCAGGCCCTATCTTATCGTTCATCGGATTGTTTTTATTAGATGATATTCTGGTGTATTCCCGAGTCGGGAAGATCATGAGCAACAATCTGAGGACCCGTGCTACAGACCTTGAGGGAGAAAAAGTTATAATGCAAAGTTCTCAAAATGTGAAGTTTTGGCTGAGTTCTGTGGCATTCTTAGGCCATGTGATTTCTAGTGAGGGTATTCGGGTGGATCCGAAGGAAGGTAGAGGCCGTGCAGAGTTGGCCAGACCGTCCTCAGCTACAGAGATTCGCAGTTTCCTTGGCTTGGAGGGTTACTACCGTCGTTTCGTGGAGGGATTTTCATCGATTGCTGCCCCTATGACTAGATTGACCCAGAAGGGTGCCCCTTTTAGTGGACAGAGAGTGTGAGGCGAGCTTTCAGAAGCTCAAGACACTTTGACTACAGCCCTATTTTGATTGTTGCCTACCGTTCGGGGTCTTATCTGTCTATTTGTGATGCCTTGAGATTGGCCTTGGAGCAGTGTTGATGCAGAACGGTAGGGTTGATTGCCTAGCGTCCAGACAGTTGAAGATACATGAAAAGAATTACCCTGTCACGACCTTGAGTTAGCTGCCATTGTTCATGCTTGAGATCTGGCGTCATTATTTATATGGAGTGCCTTGTGAGATCTATACTGATCATCGGAGTTTGCAGACACTTGCTCAAAGCAAAAGGATCTCAATATGCGTCAGAGGAGGTGGTTAGAGCTGCTGAAAGGATTATGACATCACTATCCTATATCACCCCGGCAAGGCCAATGTGGTGGCGGATGCCTTGAGTCGCCGGGCGGAGAGTTTGGGAGTTTGGCATATTTTACCAGCTTCAGAGAGGCCTATGGCAATGGATGTTCAGGCCTTAGCCAGCCAGTTCGTGAGATTGGGATCTTTCCGGCCCAGCCGAGTTTCTAGCTTGTGTGGTTTCCCGTCCTCCTTAGTTGATCAATATCAGGGAGGCGCAGTAATGATGACCTCATTTGCTTGTCCTTCGGACAAGGTTCAGCGTGGAGATGCTAAGGGATGTGACCATTGGAGATGATGGAGTATTGGAGGATGCAGGGGCGGATTTGGTGTGCCCAATGTTGATGGTCCTTCGAGAGATAATTCTAGAGCAGAGGCCCATAGTTCGCGGTATTCCATCCATCCGGGTGCCGCGAAGATGTATCAGGACCTGAGCAACACTAACTGGTGGAGGCGCATGAAGAAGGATATAGTTGGTTATGTGTCTAGATGCCTCAACTGCCAGCAGGTGAAAGTATGGCACCAGCGCCCGGGTGGGTTGCTCCAGCAGATAGAGATTTCGGAGTGGAAATGGGAGCGCATCACCATGGATTTTGTATCTGGACTTCCACGGACTGAAGAAGTTGATTCCATTTGGGTTATTGTGGACCGGCTGACCAAGTCGCTCATTTCATTCTGTGTGTACCACTTTATTCATCGGAGCGGTTGGCGAGATTTAATATAGGGAGATCGTCCGTTTGCATGGTATTCCAGTTTCTAATCATTTCAGACAGAGGTACTCAGTTTACATCGCGATTCTGGAGAGCCGTGCAGCAGGAGTTATGGCACTCGGGTGGAGTTGAGCACAGCATTTCACCCCCAGACGGACGGACAGTCCGAGCCGCACTATCCCAGATTCTTGAGGATATGCTCCGTGCGTGTGTGATTGAGTTCGGAGGATCTTGGGATCATTTCTTGCACTGGCGGAGTTTGCTTACAATAACGGCTATCAGTCCAGCATTCGGATGGCGCCGTATGAGGCTTTATATGGTAGGAGGTGCAGATCTCCGGTGGTTTGGTTTGAGCCGGTGCCAGGCTATTGGGCACAGAGATGGTTCAGGATGCATTGGAGAAGGTTAAGGTGATTCAGGATAGACTCCGTACAGCCCAGTCCAGGCAGAAGAGTTACCGGACAGGAAGGTCCGTGATGTTTCATATATGGTTGGTGAGCGGGTTTTCTGCTTCGGGTCTCGCCTATGAAGGGCGTCAATGCGGTTTGGGAAGAAGGAAAGTTGAGTCCGAGGTTTATTGGCCCTTTTGAGATCTTGAGGCGAGTTGGGGAAGGTTGCCTATGAGCTTGCCTTACCTCCATTTGGCCGGAGTTCATCCGGTATTTCATGTTTCGACGCTCCGGTGATATCACGGTGATCCGTCGCATGTGTTGGATTTCAGTTCAGTCCAGCTGGAAAGGATCTATCCTATGTTGAGGAGCCAGTGGCTATTTTGGACAGTCAGGTCAGGAAGTTGAGGTCAAAGAAATCGCTTCAGTGAAGGTTCAGTGGCGGGATCAGCGGCCGAGGAGGCGATTGGAGACCGAGCAGGATATGCGCAGCCAGTACCTCATCTTTTCACTACTTCAGGTATGTTCTCTATGCTCGTTCGAGGACGAACGAATGTTAAGTGTAGGAGGATGAAATGACCCGGCCGGTCTTTTTTGGAAATTCGCCTCGATCCCCCTTTAACTGTTTCCCCTAAGTTCATTTCTGCTATTTTGGTTGCCGGGACGTTCGGTGTTGAGTTTTGGAGAGTTTTGGGACACTTAGTCCTAAATGAGAGCTTAAGAGTTGAAAAATGGTCGTAATCAGAACAGTGTGAAGACGACCTCGGAATGGAAATCTGATGGTTCCGTTAGCTCCGTTAGGTGATTTCGGGGTGGGAGCGTGTTCGGAATGTATTTTGGAGGCTCGTAGCTTAGGCTTGAAATGCGAAGTTTGAATTTTTAAAGTTTCCGGTCCGATAGTGATTTTTGATCCGAGGTCGGATTGGAATTCCGGAAGTTGCAAGTAGTTCCTCATGTCATTTGGGAATGTGTGTGCAAAAATTTCAGGTCATTCGGACGAGGTTGGGTAGGTTTTTGATCGAAACGTGTTTGGTTGGAATTTGAAGTTCTTAAGGCTTGAATCTTTGATTAATTCGGGTTTCCAGGTTGTTTTGGTGTTTTCAGATTGGTACAAGGTTGAATAAGGTATTAGTGGTATTGGTACTTTGGTTGTAGTCCGGGGGCTCGGGATGATTTCGGGTGGTTAACGGAAGAGTTTTGGAAGTTGAGAAATAGGCAGCACTGCTGCTTCTGGTATCTTTCCGCTCTGCGGCTTGGGAACCGCAGAAGCGGAGCCGCAGAAGCGGAGCCGCAGAACGGCCTTGGTCGTCGAGAAGCGAGATTGCTCCCTCTCAGGAACCGCAGAACGGTCGCCATTCCCGAAGCGGAACCCAGGAGCATTATGTGTCCGCAAAGCGGACTCTGTCCATTAAGTGAAAACGCAGAAGCGGTTGTTTTTTCCGCATATGCGGGACCGCAGAAGCGGTCCCATTGTCCGCAGAAGCGGAAATCCCTGGGCAGAAATAGAATTTTCGAGGTTTGAGTTCATAAGTTAAAAAATCAATTGAGAGTCGGGTTTAAGGGCGATTTGGAGTGGGTTTTGAAGATAAGATATTGGGTAACGTTTCTTTCCCTTCTTGTTATATTTCATCATTAATATGTTAAGTATACACTGGAATTCGAATTTAGGAATCAAAATGATATTGGGGAAAACTTCATGGACTAATTATGAGTTTTGAGTGAGCATTTGACCTCCGATTTGGGAGATTTTTATATGGTTAGAATCGTGAGAGAAGAGGGTTCTGAAAATGTGAAAATAAATTCGATTCTCGGGGCGTTGGACTCGTAGGGCATTTTGGTCATTTCACCTAATTTTACGCGGTAGCTTTGAATTTATAAGCAAAACCAGGTGTTTGCGATGTTATTTACAATGTGTAATTGAATTGAATAGATTTGAGCATTTGGAGTCGGATACTCGTGGCAAGAGCGTGATTTCTAGTTGATATTAAGCCGGTTCGAGGTAAGTGGCTTGTCTAACTTTGTGGGGGGGACCTTTTTCCCTTAGGATATGATCTTGAATATTTGAATGCCCCGTACGTTGAGGTGACGAGCGCGTACTTGAGCTTAATTGTTGTAAATCCGTTTCTACTTGAGTATTTAAATTGAGCTTTCTTGTTTTACCTTGTTCAAGAGCTAATATTCTTCCTCTATTTACCTGGTTTAGATTTCTCGCTGTAGACTTTATATTTAAACTATTTCCTTGTTATCTATATATTTATTATGTTACCCTCCGTAGGGGCCCTGACGTTCCTCGTCACTGACCAAGCCGAGGTTAGGCTTGGCACTTACGAGTATAGCCGCTGTGGTGTACTCCATGCCCTTCCTGCGCATGTTTTTCATGTGCAGATCAGATACTTCCTCCCAGACGTATCATCCTCGTGGTGGAGAGTCCTAGGTGAGACTTGAGGTATATCTGCTACGTTCGCAGACAGGAGTCTCTACTCTATTCCGGCTTTAGCAGATAGTTCTTTTCTTTCCTTTCATGTTGTTTAGAACATTCTGGTGTAAGAGCAGTTACTAACATTCTATTAGCCTGTTTTCCCGTGAGTTTCCGGGTTTTTGGGATTTAGTTGCAGACTTTCGCATATTTTGAGTTGTATAGGTTGAGTGGCCTTATATACAGTTGTTATTTCCGTATGTTCAGTTTTAATTTATTATTCCGCAAATGTTAATTTGTTAATTCGCACTGTTAGGCTTACCTAGTTTGTAGGAACTAGGTGTCATCACGACATGTTTCATGAGGGTGAAACTGGGTCGTACAGGAATTGCCTACAAACGATCTTTGCAGTATTCTTCCATGATTTGACAAAAATAGTGGGATCATGAAACGAAATATAAAATGAGAAATTGCGGAGTTGAAGGAGAAACTCAAAGAGGTGGAAGAAGAAAAAAATAAAACTGCGAAGAGAATTTAAGTGGTTGAGCCAGAAATAATTGGGCGGTGGTGACTCAACAATTGACATGTATATGTTTGAGTGTAGTATTTAATCTTTATGTTTCCCACCTGTAAAATGTGTTTTCAATTAGTTGTGTACTAAAATTTAAATTATGTTAAGTTTCTATGTTTGTGTTTGTGTTGTAATGTTAATAAAGAAGAAAAAAACGGGGGGGGGAAAAATTAAAAGAAAACATCATCGCGCAATTATTGTTAAACGTAAAAAAAATTATTATTATTTACATAAAATAATATTTACATAGCGTACATAAAATAAAAAAAAGAAAAATCAAATGTGTCCCCACAGCCTGTGTGCTTCACAATGCAGCCGCTTGCCTGAGCCGCAATCCCATCCGCCCGGTCTACGTTATCAGGATCATCCTATCATGTGCTCTTTTATCGGGAAGGACTGCACCTGAGCAATTGATTCAGTGCTGGCGAATCGGTAGAAGGGTCCGTTCGGTCCATCCAGCAACCTACAAAAGAATAAGTCAAGCTCAGTATATGAAATATATTAATTAGTTAATGTACGTGTTAAGTCCAAAAAAATTCCTTACCATGGTCTCGTTCGGGCTTCCTGAATATAGCATCCGTCGCATCCTGCTCAGCATCGGCACAAAGTGGCCTCCCTGACGGCTAGGATAAGCTTAATAAAGAAAATTATAAAGTATTTACTGGCGAATCAATGAGATAAAAACATATTTTAAATTTAAATAGTAATACAAAATACCTGCGCTGTGAAAAGATCCACACACCCGTCGACGATGAGCCATAATTCATCGCGCCCACCAATGCCACATCTTGGGTCGACCGATCCTCAGTAGCGGTCGACTGGGCTTGAAAACATCTGCTCCTCAATCATCTCCGTAATCGCTCGTTGCCCGTGATCACAATGGATCTGACGGGGTCACCTGCGATGCTGCTGGAGTGAAGCCAGCTGAAGGCTGGTACGACGCTGCTGCTGGCATGCTCGTCTGTCTGATGGAGGTTACCGACAGTCAGCTCCAACAACTCAACAGGTGCCTGAAAGGTGCCTCAAACGCCCCCTTGCTGGGGACCACCTCCTCGCCGCCCCCAATGACCCGTGGACAAGCCCTGCCATCGTTGGTCCCCTAGCTTGGGACACGGCTACCTCGATGGTAGTGCTTTGGCGCCACAAAGCAGGGACGTTTCTCTAAGCGCTCGTCTCTTCTGGCTTCGATACAGTGTCCGGGCAGCCATCTCTTGTAACCTACTGGCATACTCGTAGCGAAAGTGACCGCTCCCTCGCCGGATGCACTGCATCTGCAGTCCAACTGTGACTAAATATAGGCCAATACTGCACAACATGTAAAATAAATTACGTGAATGCTAGAATCAACAGTTATTAAGAATAAACCAAAATAACTACGAGTGCCTCGGCCTCCGACGTAATGGACAAGTACCGACCCGCCAGCTAGATGAATGGGATTTCCCGACGATAAGTGGGTTAACACAACAGCGGTACCACCCATGTATCATGCTCAGCTATCCACCGATCTCGGTGAATGGGGGAGGGGGGGCGGAAATCGGTCAGATCTGCCGAGTCCAAGTAAAATATATGCTCCTGTAGCTGCACAAAATGCGCCGTTCACCCCTGGTTAGGTCGATCATCCGTTGGTAATGTGTGGTCTTCTAAGGTGGGCGGGGTCAGTACAAGCTACGGACGGCCAGACTGACGAAGTCCCGCTGTGGCAATGATGCTCCCAATATCAAGGCAGATCAACGGGACAGAAGAGCCCCACATAATCGGTCGGCCGAGCAAATAATAGGGCAAGCAGCTATCACGCGTCGTTGTATGGTCCAGATGAACTACTAAGTAAGAACCAATACAAGCCATTAGTATAAAACGCAACTTATGATTAAAGCTAGACAAGTAAACTTAGATATACATTTAACCTGGCGCCACCAGCAAAATCCAATATATCCCTGAACAAGGAGAAGATTATCCGAAGCCTAGATACTCGCGCGTAAATCCCTCCGGCGGAGAACCACCTCCTAATAGAGGGAGAAACGGGCGAGTGAGCCGCTGCAACATGTCCAGGGTTACTGCATCACGTGTCATTCTCTCATGCCAGTCGGCAGAGCAACGGGGTGTCCATGCAACGGGCAGCCCATATAAAACACTCCAGTCCTGCAGTGTGAGGTGGCCTCGCGAATGGGCAGGTGGAAATGTGTGGTCTCAGTCGCCACTGGCTCTATCAGGGCCACCGTGACCAAAGCCAATCGAGCTCAGCAGCGCCCGAGCTCCAAAAATCTCTGTAAGAAACCCTCTCCTGCAGGCGTGTGACTAACACGGGCATGGAGAACTCTGCATGCAAAAAGTCCCACATGTTGTCCACTCTCCTATACGCGGAGAGTCTGGGTCTAGTAAAATCTCCCTCACATATGTGGGCAGACCTATGATCGCCCTGTAAAAGACAGTGCTCACGGCTGGAAGGTCGGATGAATAGGAAACACCTCATGTCGTCTACTGTAAGATTAACAATATTAATTACATGTTAGTATTTATAATTTTATATTTAGTTTGTAAATTAAATATTAATTTTTTATAATCAATATAACAATATTTAAATTATTAAAAATTCCACATATGGGTTTCTGATCGCTGCAACATCGACACTACACCAAAGGTAGGAAAAGCGGGTCGCATAGCTTTTACCCAAATAGTGGGTCGGGATCGATTTCCACAGGGAGCTAGTAAGTGGAGTTGGATTTTCTGTCTAGTCTAGATGTGCGTTTGTACTCCTAATGTCACTTCAAACCATTCTTCGGTTTTTTGATTTTCTAACTACTATGATAAAACTAATGATTAACGCTAATTAATGCTACCTAAAAATATTGCAAGTTGTGTCTAATGGGAAGAAGAGCACTAGGGTCGTGGAATTACCTAGGTGGCTAATTGACGGGTAGATGTTACTAAGGAAATTGACATATTTTGGAAGCTTATGCTAATAACCGTTTGCACAAATTGGTACCCACCCTCACACCCCTCGGTAGAGAGAGTGATTTTGCCCATTGACTCTCCTGCGAGACCAATATGGTAAGGCCATTGATTCAAGCAACTAGGGTTCAAGTAGGGTGATTATTCCCTCGAGATTAACCATTAATTGGGACTACATTTCTTCATGAGTTCATCCTAATTCCTTGCTGGTCAATTTTTGGGGTCATAAACTCTCTTTCTCAAAAGAGTGCAAACCGCAAAGCCTTGAATCAGTGTTTGCAACCACCAATTATTAAATAAAAACATAAATACCCCCTAATAAAACACATAATCAATCTAAACTAGAGTGGCATACCCATCAACTTACCACCTCAGCGGTTGAGCCACAACCCCTAGCTAATGGGTTTGCTAACTATGCTAATCACGAAATTGAAGAAATAGAATGAAGAACTAAGGCAATTAATTGATTACTATAGAAGAACTACAAATAATCTATTTCGTTAATGAGAGCAAAAGTGCGACAAATGGCTACAAAAGTGAGTCTCCACGAGCGCAGCTAAAGTCTGGAATATATAAAACATGACCTAAAAAATGGTAATAATATCTATTTTACTAGCTGGAAACACTGGACAAAAATACCCCTGCGGGTCAGTGCAGGCCGGCAAAATGGACCGGCGGCCGCACTGGCTCTTCTGGACTTACTCATTTCTACTTCCTCCGAAGTTGGGACCGTGACCCGTGGAACGTGCAACCGCGGCCGCGGTGGGAAAGTTGGGCGCGGCCCACAAAAACGAGCTGGGCCGCATTGCATGAATTGGCAATATTGAGCTCTCTGAATTCTGCTCCGCGGATCGCACAAAAGAGTAGCCGCGGCCGCGGAGCCTAACCCGCGACCGCGGTGAAGCGTACCGCCCTCGTTGCCTCCAGCTTGAAAATGCAACTCTCTGAACGTCCTAGTGCGACCCATTCACTTTTGCGCCGGTCCGCACTAAGGTTCTCTTTTCCTCAATTTACTTAGTCTTGAACTTGAGCATGTTTCACTCCTTTTTTAGCCGATTTTGACATCGTCGTTTGAGTTCGATCAAAACCTGCAATCAAAGCACAACTTGTGTAGCATTTGATGACTATTTTGTGAAATTAATATAACCAAAGCATAGGCAAGTAGGGGGCATAAACATGTTAAAAATCCGACTTATCAACTCCACCAAACTAAACCTTTGCTTGTCCTAGCAAACAAATAAGACCCATCCCCTTAAGAGAAGTCCAAGTAATTCCAGTTATCCTAAAGTAACTCAACAAGCATCAATTGGGACCTCACATTGCCTCTCAACACAAATAGATCATTAACAACCATTTAAACGCTTGAAAACTGTGGATCAAGTGGTGACACAAGAGCATCAAGAATTGACTCTTAATGCAAAGAACTCTCTCAATTACTTTGTGTCGTTGTGGATCCCCAGACTCATACATCCTCAACTCTCTCCTAAGCAAACCTCACCTTATAGAGTATACGAACACACGGAGGTTATGGATTTAACTCGTCTCTCTCAGGAAAGGTCACAAGTCCGCTCTAGGTACCATATGTTGACCCTCATGTAAAGTATGCCACTAATGCGAGTGTCATCCAACTCAAGATCATATAGGGCTTTTGTGGAATTAATGTGAAAGCTTTTGGTAGGGTAGGATATGTTTTTTTGTTCAAGTGGTTCATTTCCCTTAACACTTCTTTGATTCATTGGCACAAATCACTTACCTCTTTGAAGTCATTTCAACCTCTTCCAAAGGGGTTGAGAGACACTTATCGTCAACTCTTTCTTACGCAATTCAAAATATTTTCCTTTTATTTACTTTTTCCACACCTTTTTCGACTTTTATTTTTTCTTTGAATCCTTTTTATTCTTTTTCATATTGGGGCTTATCTTTTGTCATTTTTTTTATCTTTTCTTCCTTTTCCCATCCCTTCCTTTTCTTTTTCTTTTTGTACCTTTTAACCTTTTGTTTCCTTTCTTGTCTCTCCCCAAACTTAGACTTTGCTAAATTAATCAGAAGATGTGGGGTGCCAAGATGGGTAGAACTTAGACACGGGTAATAGGCTTGTAGCTTGGTTCTTGAAAAGAAAGAAGGTTAACGGTCAAAAGGTTAGCTAGGGATTATCTCATAGGTAAGGCTATGGAATTGTTTCAACTTATCATTTTGGATCAAAGGAGAGCCTATAATCACTTTCTCGACGTCGAAACTATCACTCAAATTTTTGCCTCAACAAACATTCGGGGCAATTTATAGACCAATTGACTCGGGACTTGGACTCATTAAATTCAATTTCTCACACACCCACACTCAAGGATTGCTTAAGAACAGTAGAGTCGAGGGCCCACAACAACCTTAGATACGATTGACCACACAATAGTCCGAAAGACAACTGATGTTTGTTTGGTTAACTTCAAGAGTCTTCAAGGTCACTACTTTCAACCATCCTAAAAACAACCACTTGTATTTGACTGCGGGATCAAAGGCAAATGTGTTAGGCCAAGTGCAGCCTATAGATTGAAGTACCTTAACTAAAAAAAAAAGAAAAACAAAAACGGACTCAATCCTTAAGAAGGTTGTCACGCCATCCATCATCGGAGAAGAGCCGCACGGTTCACACAATACTCTACCCTTGGAAAGAACGTGGCCTTAAGAAAACCCAAGGCTTATTGATAAACGCCAAAAACAACAAAGGACATTGCGAGCCTAACTACGAAAGCTAAAATGAAATTTTTTACGAAGGATACGAATTAGAAAATGGAATGAATATTTACATAGGGGCTAGAATATACAGGGATGAATATGTACAAAATGTACTATTATATAATACAGACCAAAGAGAGAACTAAAACAGTACGATAAAAGTACTGAATGTAAAAGTTATATACATACCAAATAGAAAATCACCAAAAATAAACTGAATCAACTAATATACATACAATCATCAGATAATCAACAAACAAAGAGGAGGCGCACCCCCACAAATAAAGCTGGCCATGTTCCCCTAAATGCCAATTATCAAATAGCATCAAAAATTCACAAGAAAGGATAATAGGGGCTCCTAAAGCCTGGTCCCGTCTGCATGGGATCATAGTGGTCCCCAAGTCCTCTGTGTGTTGCGGGAACCTCAGACTGGTTCCCCGTCTCCTGCTGCTCAGACTGCTGGGACTGGGCTGTTCCTGGACGGCTGGATGTCAGGTGCATGCAATGTGGCAAACTGGAGGAGGGCCTCATGTGGGGCTGCCACTCAATAACTGGCATCAGTTGTACTGGGGAGCTTCCTCTTCTTCCTTTGGCTGCCTGGGTCCCTGCTCCTACTGTGGCTACTGCTAACTGGTCGCTGCTGGGGCTGGGTCCCCGAATAGCAAGTTAGAGGCATCTGGTTCTCAATTAGCTTGTCCACATCTGTCCTGAGCTGTTTCACAGACTCCTTGGAAGCCCGTGTTCCTCATACTCTTGTGCTCCTATGGCAAGCTTCCTTCAGAGCCTTGCCATGTGAACTCACTGCTGAAGACAAGGTAGCATGTTGTCTCCATTAATCTTTTCCTGTTCTCCAGGAGGCTTGCTTCAAAGTGTCCTCGATGACTGAGGAATACTGAGCTGGCTGAGGTGCTGACTGGCTCTCAATGGTGGAAGACAATGTAACAACTTGGATGTCGATCTTACATCTCAGTTTGGTTCAAACTGCCATGTCTAGCTCACTGATAGGGCAGTTGATGTATACCCCGGAAGATGGACCCCGGGGCCAAACTGAAGTACTGGGACCAGCAGCATGATGAAGGGCCTGGAGGAAGTCTCAATGTAAGTGGCAGAGGCATAGTAGGAGGCTCCGGTATAAGGCTCTACGCAACTGGCCCTCAGAGCTGGCCGTTTGGGGCAAAGAGGCGGTGGCTAGTTAGCTCTGTGTTTAGGGGTTGTCCGGACCTGTTAGTATTGTACCAAGAGTAGAGGACCACAGGCTTGGTCATTTGCAATCATACTCTTCTCTCCACCTCCATGTCCCGGAAATACATTGAAAGGGTGTTGGAAAAGGGTAATTCCGGGTCATGCTCTTGCCACAGCAGAAATCAACGAGACATCATTGCAACCATATTTATAGGGTTACCGGCATAATAAGATGCCAACAAGAACAGCCGGGTAAGTGAATAGTGCTGGATCGTGGGTAGAAGGGTCAAGCGACTGCGACAAAAGTCAACCACACCTCGGAGCCTCAAGTTGAGGTCTTTCCGAGTAAATTTTTCTCCGCTGCTGCAACCACCCTGGGAACAGTACCTGGATTTCCAAGTACTGGGCCAACCATAGGAACGAACTTCCTCAACCCATCCCTAAATTGGCCAGATTATAGAGACTCAATCTTCACCTGAACCCCAAATACTCATCAGGAGAATTTCCGTCAAACAAACCCCGTTTTGTCTTTACTTTGGTCACCTTAGTCGCTTGACGATATGGCTCACTGTAGATTCACCTACTCATTGGCTCATTTGCATCAATGCACTTTCTCCATGAGAAAACTCCCAGCCCACTCTAGTTTCTAAACTCGCCTCTGCACATTAGGGTTGTGGGTAAGAGGTTCATTGTCAAATAAAGCTCCTCTCCCGGTATCAATTTCCTCAACCGGCCACCACCTCCTAAACTTGTGTTAAGCCACTTGCCTCACAATCTATTCTTCCACTTTCGGCTTTCCTAGTTCGTGAATTCCCCCAATCTGAGGCTCACACCCTACATCGCCGCCTGGCACTCTCCCCAGATAATGAAGCTGTGGGGGAGGTGGAGTAGTCCCCACTCGGCTGCTGACTCGTCAGATGAATCAGAAAAACACATTTTACCGTCTTTTTGGTGGTGGGTGATGATCGGAGGGGTATTCAGTTTAGGTTGAGGGGGTTGGTTAATGTGAGTTGGGACTTAAATCTGAGGAGATGTCTGGAAGGCACATATCACTCCCCGAGGAAGAGAAACAGCCTTTTCAACAGCTCTTATCAGTTTCCGGGTTCTTTTTGATGTTCTCACTGAGCCTGGGGAGTGAGTTTTGCTATTCCTGCCTTTAACCCCCTCGGGAGGAAACCATCTCCGCGGGTTGTTTTGATCCTTGCTCCTTTTTGTTAATACCATTATTGCAAACACATGCTCTAACATTGTTTAGTTAAGCACAAGGGCATGAACAGGTGAATGAAAAAAATTGGCAGACATCAGTTGAAGAATATAGTTGCAGAAACATGCACCGCGGCCCGCACAAGATGGTAGTGCGGCGCAATTGGAGGCATCACGGACCGCGCAAGAGCGCGCGGTCCCACTGGGCAAGGCCAAAATAACAACTCTCTGAATCTCCCACGCGGTCCGCACAAAATGGGACCGCGACCCGGTGGGCCAGCGCGGACCGCACAAAAGTGCAATGGCGGCGCGCTGGGTTAGGGTTTTGTATTTTGCCTTTTTTTTCAAATTTTTACACACCTACATTGTCCCCTACATCATTTCCCAATCATTAAACACATTCCACACATAACCCAGGTTTTAAATATCCTAAACTATTAATTAAATGAGAAAGAAGAAGCTAGGAGACGACAGAAGAAGCTAAAAACTACTGGGCAAGCAATTAAAAAGAAAATATAAAATTAATTAATCACAAATGCACGAAATGTTTACCGGGTTTGTGAAGCATTGATGCAATTAGTCCAAACAAGCAAAGTTAACGTTCAGAAAAGGGATGAAATCAGTAGTTCTCGGGCTCAGAGTTTTTCAGAGTTCGAAAAGGGTACACTGAGACTCGGGGCTCTTATTTATAAAAATGATACAGCCCATACTCAACCTACCAGTGTGGCCAGGCGCAAAACGAACCGCGGACCGGCTGGATTTCAACCAAAATGAAGTTTCAGTAGGCAACCTCTGTGGGAAGCGGAAAAGCAGACCGCGGCGTGCGAAGGTCCAGCCGCGGACCCAAACTAATGGAAACGTGCCGCGGTGGAAAACTTTTAGAGACATCATTGTTGGATCATGCCAGTGAGGACGCGCTAAGGTGACGCGGGACTGGCAAAACTTCCAAGAGACGTTTTCAAATGTTCCAACTTTTTTTTGCACTGCAATCAACACAATCCTGCAACATCTCAACAACCAATTAGCTCAAAATCCTAAACTATAAAAGAAAATCAAAGAGAAAGAAAAGACATGGATTGCCTCCCAAGAAGCGCCTGATTTAAACGTCGCGGCACGACGCGGGTTACCAACACATCATTTGAATGTATCGCATAGCCACGACGTGGCTATCATCAATCTTTCAAGATAAATGCTTCACACGATGTAACATTGACTCTGATATTCAACATTCCTTAGTTCTTAGATCAAGAGAACCAAATGGGGTCACGAAACACAAATTCAAATGGCCCACTCCACTTTGATCTTGAGCTTTCCCAGGAAAAAAGACGTAACCGGGAGTTGAAAAGAAGAACATAATCACCAACTTGACAATTCTTTTTCCCGAAGAATATTTGTCGTGAAGATAACTTCATCTTGTTCCTTATACAGGAGACGCTGGGAGTAAGTATGAATTAAACTCATCCCCCAGCTCATTAAAGTTGCATCACCGGAGATTCGCTGCAACATCCCATTCCAAGTTTCGAACTTTCTCAAAGGCCACATAGCTTTGTGCTCCAATTCCACCAGAAAGATGGGCAAGTTTCCCAAACACAACCGGTACGGGGACATACCAATTGGGGTCTTGGTAAGCTGTCCGGTACGGCCCATAAAGCGTTCATCCAACTTTTTCGACCAATCGGTCCTATTAGATTGACCGTCTGGGACAAGATACTCTTTATTCTCGGTCGGGAGACTTCACTTGACCAATAGCTTGAAGGGATGATAGGGGGTGGTCACTTTTTTGTGATATTAACTCCAGACTTGGCAAGCAATGAGTCGAAAGCCTTGTTGCAAATGAGACCCCCATCATAAATGATAGCACGAGTTGTGCCAAACCTTGTGAAAGATACTCTTTTCAAGAATGCACAATACTCCGGGCTTCATTGTTGGGTAAAGCCAGACTTCAAACCCACTTTGAGACATAGTCCATCCGCCACGAAGGATGTAAGTGTTCCATAACAAGAGCTCATGAGGACCCATAAATCATGCCCCAAACATCAAAACTATCCACCTCGAGAATCGTATTGAGAAGCAATCTCATCCCTTTTTGAAATTCGCGGCTCTTTGGCAATGGCCATCATTCTTTAACCCAAATCACTACATACTTAAACAAAGTAGGCCAATAAAAACCGCAACTCAAGAACCTTTGAAGCCGTCCTCACCCCTCCATGATGGCACCATAGGGGAAGGAGTGACAAAAGCTCAATATTGCTCAATTGTCACCTTCCGGGGACACAATCTTCTAATCACACCATCCGTAGTAAATTAACAAGTACGGATCATCCCAATAAAAATCCAAACTATCCCCGCTTGAGTTTCTTCTTTTGGTGGAAGACGAGCTCAACAAGGGACAATTTCGGTCACAATGAAGTTGGCGATG